>NW_025317814.1:0-27784 GCF_018873765.1 Telopea speciosissima
TAGGCCACCGCCTAGAGGTCACGTCACCTAGATAGACTCAAACACTAAAAGCCTATCACCATGGGCAGAGGTCTATCCACCAAGGATCCTAACATAACCAAAACACTCCCTCCTGCAGGGAGGCGGCCAATCAAAGAGGAACCTTGCTACCCAGGGACTCTATCAATCACGAAGGCCACTCTACATCAACTGGGACTCTCCTCACCACCAGGCACTTCTATATAAAGGAAGGTACTCTACCCCTTCACCCATCTTGAGTTTCTTTCACTCATCTATTTACGCAGAGAGATCTGACTTTGGCATCAGAGAGTCCTAGGCCGGAACCACACTGGTTCTCCGTTGTTACCGCTTGGTCCTTTTGCAGGTTAAGGCACTCAAAGGGACCGCAGACGATTTCCTAACGTAATAGATTTACACCGTCTGTGGGAATGACGCTAGCCATTACCTTTACTAGCTTGTTTCTATAACAGTTGATACCATGGCACTGCGAGGTAAGAAGACCGCTCCCTCCACCAACAATACCCCGAGGGAGGGGAACGCATTACCTCCTCCAGAGAGCTCTCATCGCAGAGCCAACGACCATGTCTCTCTGGAGAGGGAAATTCCAGCCAATGATCAAGTTGCAGTGGGTGAACCCCATAACGAAGTGGTTATGGAGGTAGTACCTGACCCCAATGCCCCAGTAACCATGGGTCAGATCAATAACCTACAGCGACAGATCCTTGAGGATCAACGACTCTTCCGTGATGACCTGAGGCAGTGTGCAACATCACACCATCGCAGGACTGACCCTCGACGGGAACAGAGCCCCAGGAGGTCCCCTCTCAGGGGTGACAGATCAGAGAGGCACACCAGGCAGCGGGGAGAGCCTTCCCAACCTAGGGGGAGATTGGAGGATCCTCCAGCACGGTCGAATAAGGGGAGAACACCATCACTCCGATCCGTGGTACCTAACCCTGATGGGTCCATCTAGAGGTCGGTGTTCGATGGTCGACTAGGAGGAAGCTATACGCCAGAGCAAAGCCAGACTTACCGTGCAGCAAGCCCCTCGAGGTCAAGATAAGATTCATCACGACGCGACCCTTCACCATCTCGTCGATAGTCGAGATGGGAGGGGACTTCCAGGAGAGGACGCAAACGAGCTCACAGCAAACGACCAGTTAGACGTGAAGGGCAAACGTGAGATGAAGAGCTAGACAAGAGACTCCGAGAGTTGGACGAGAAGCTTGAAGGGTTGAAGAAGCAGACCAAGGGTGAGACACACTCAATCCTTGGACAACACCCCTTCTCAGAGAAGATCATGTCTGCCTCATTGCCATCTAGGTTTAGGTTACCCACGCTTGAACTCTACAGTGGCACCACTGACCCTAATGACCATATCAACTACTTCAAAAGGATGATGACCTTGTATGGCGGGTCGGAAGTGATTGCCTACCTAGCATTCCCTGCCTCCCTCAAAGGTGCAGCCACTTTATGGTTCTCCCGACTACGACCTAGGTCGATAGGATCATTCGCAGGGTTATGTGAGCAGTTCGTGACCCGCTTCTAGAGCAGTGTCAAGAAGAAGAAGACCATGGTCAACCTACTGAACGTGATCCAAAACCCTGGGGAATCCCTCAGGGAATACGTCAACAGGTTCACCAAGGAATCCCTGGAGGTTAGTGACCTAGACGATCAGACCCAGCATGTAGCCTTGGCTGGGGATATCAGGGACCTAGAATTGATCAAAGACCTAGCACGTCATGAGACCAAGACCATGAAAGAGCTCCTAGAGCGGTGTAACGAGTTTGTAAACATGGCCGAGATAGTGCAAGCTCGAAAGAAAGCGATCGAAGCCAAACCCCAGGAAAATAAGAGGTCAGCGACAGACGATTGCAAGGAGAGTAAGAGGTCGAGGATTGAGCGTCGGCAAGACAAGGGGGACCGTACCTTAGATAGAAGTGACCATTGCCCCGAAAGAAGTGAACGAGCAGGCAGTCCTGAGTGCACACCCCTAAACACCACCAGGTCCCAGATCCTCATGCAAATACAAGATCGTAACCTAATCCGTTGGCCGCGACCCATGCTGGCAGGACCTGAGAAGCAGAACCCCAACAAGTACTGTCTCTTCCATAAGGACTATGGGCATGACACAGAGGATTGCTACCAACTGAAGAGAGAAATAGAAAACCTTATAAGAGCAGGGAGCTTGAACAAATACATAAAAGGAAGACGTGACGGCCGTTGGGGCCAAGGAGATCGAGGTCATGATCGAGAAAGAGAAGAACCTAGAACGGAAGAAAGGAGGGCAGATCGAGATAGAAGAGAGAAGAGATGTATAAGAACCAAGCAGCACTAAGGGAGCCCCCATCCTCACCATACTTGGAGGACCGGGGCAAGAGTCTACTAGAAAGGCCAAAGCCCATGCCAGGTTCGTGGGGGTGGCAGAGAAGCCAAGCAAGATGGCAAAGACTGAGACGGTGATCTCCTTCTTGGATGCAGACTTAGAAGGCTTGAGCTTCCCACATGAAGATGCCTTAGTAGTGTAAGTGGAGATAGCCAACCAACTCGTGCATCAGGTACTGATAGATACAGGGGCGTCCTTAGATGCGTCCTTAGATGTGCTCTCACTAGAAGCCTACCGCCAGTTCGGATTCAGAGACGATCAACTAAAGCTGGAGCCCACCTACCTCCATGGATTCTTGGGCACCACAGCCTCCATCAGAGGTACCATAGAGCTACCCATCACCTTTGGGGAGCACCCTTGATAGGTAACCATCATGGCAAACTTCATGGTCGTCAAGTCTGTGGTGTCGTTCAATGGCTCCTAGGGCGACCTTCCCTGATAGCCCTTAGAGGTGTGGTGTCTCCACTCTACCTGAAGACAAAGTTCTCCACTGACAGCGGAGTGGGCGAGGTTCGAGGCGATCAGAAGAAGGCCAGAGAGTGCTATGCCACCTTCGTCAAGAGGAACAATGGCAACACACGAGGATGGCACTATGCATAGAGAACCTGGTCAATGACCAGAGAGATGAACAAACAAAGAAGAGAGGAAGGCCAGTGGAGGACCTCGTTCCATGGCCACTCAGCAAGGATGACCCTTTCAAGGTCATATAGGTTGGCTCATTATTGAGCAATGAACAGAAAAAAGAGCTAGGGCACCTCCTCCAAGCTAACATGGATGTCTTCACATGGTTGACCTCTGACATGCCAGGCATACTACGGTCCATAGCAGAACACCGACTGCATGTCGATCCAACCAGGAAGCCCATCCAACAGAAGCGGCATAACTTTACCCTCGACTGACAGGTAGCTATCAAGGAAGAGGTCAAAAAGTTGAGTCAAGCAGGGTTCATCAGGGAGGAGAAGTTCCCTACCTGGCTCGCGAACATGGTCATGGTACCCAAGCCTAATGGAAAGTGAAGAATGTGCGTCGACTACACTGATTTAAACAAGGCATGTCCAAAGGATGAGTACCCACTACCCAGGATTGATCTGCTGATCGACGCCACCTCCGGTCATGAGATGCTGAGCTTCATGGATGCCTACTCTGGTTACAACCAGATCCTCATGTAGGAGGAGGATGAGTCTTACACCGCCTTAAAAACGGACAAGGAGAATTACTGCTACCATGTCATGCGCTCGGACTAAAGAATGCAGGGGCCACCTACCAGAGGATGGTTAATAAGATGTTCGAGGAATAGATTGGGCGCAACATAGAAGTATACGTGGATGATTTGCTCGTGAAAAGCGTTCAATCCCATCAATACCGAGCCGACCTGGAGGAAGCGTTCGCCGTGCTAAGAAGAAACCAGATGAAGCTAAACCCTGTGAAGTGTGCCTTCGGGGTAACGTCAGGGAAGTTCTTAGGGTTTATGGTCTGAGTTTGTGGAATAGAAGCCAACCCCTCCAAGATCAAAGCCATCCAAGAAATGGCACCCCCTCAGATGGTCAGGGAAGTACAGAGGCTTAATGGAAGGATCGTCGCCCTTTCAAGGTTCGTGTCACGATTCGGAGACAAGTGTCTGCCAATTTTTAGGATGTTGAAGAATCTCCGAAGTCCTAAAGATTTTACATGGACGGAGGAGTGCCAGAAAGCGTTCGAAGAGCTGAAGGAATACCTCAGGAGTCCACCTCTGCTTGGGCAACAAGAACCCAATGAAGAGCTATAGGTCTACTTGGCAGCAACCTCTGTTGCGGTCAGCGCAGTACTGGTAAGGGAATAGGGTAAGATACAAAGATCCATCTACTATGTCAGCCACGTGCTGATAGATGCAAAAACCAGGTACACCCGGATTGAGAAGGTTGCCTACGCACTGGTAATCGCGGCTAGGAAGCTAAGACCTTACTTCCAAGCCCATATCGTCATAGTCCTCACTGACCTGCCACTAAAGAAGGTACTCCACAAACCAGACGTCTTCGGATGATTGATTGCCTAGGCAGTCGAGTTAAGTGAGCATGACACCAGGTTCCAACCCAGGACTGCCATCAAAGGCCAAGCGCTAGCAGACTTCATCGCCGAATGCACCCTACTTGAGACCGAGTCAAAAGCAGAGGAACCCGAGGAGCATGATCGAGGATCGTGGGAGATGTTCGTGGACGGCTTGAGTAACGCCACAGGAAGCGGGGCTGGTTTCATACTCACCAACCCCAAGGGGTTTAGAATCTAATATGCTCTTCGGTTCACCTTCCCAGCATCCAATAACGAAGCAAAATATGAAGCGTTGCTCGCTAGACTCCGGGTGGCCAAAGCCATTCAGGTCACACATCTATCCACCCGGAGTGACTCCCAGCTGGTATAAACCAGGTGAATGGTAAGTACGAGGTGAAGGACGATTGAATGGTAGCATACCTAGCACGTGCTCGAGAATTGATCGGGGAGTTTAAGAAGTTCGAGATGGTTTGAGTTCCAAGGATCGAGAACACGACTGTTGATGCACTATCCAGGCTAGCCAATGATGAACTCTGAAACCTGGCTAGTACAGTGTACGTCAAAATATTACATGAGCCTACATGCTAGGGAAAGCAAAACAATGAAATTGAGGAGGGGCCTAGCTGGATGGACCCTATACTC
Organism: Telopea speciosissima; assembly: GCF_018873765.1. Classification (NCBI taxonomy): domain Eukaryota; kingdom Viridiplantae; phylum Streptophyta; class Magnoliopsida; order Proteales; family Proteaceae; genus Telopea; species Telopea speciosissima. Next base: position 5,054 of record NW_025317814.1, read on the forward strand.
AACTACCTACAGAACGGCGTCTTACCAGAGGACAAGGTCAAAGCAAGGAAGATAAGAATGAGAGTTGCAAAGTACACTATCTTAGATGGAGTACTATACAAGAGGGGGGCAACAACACCACTACTTCGGTGCCTAGGACCCAAGGGAGCCTAGTATGCCTTGGCAGAGGTACATGAAGGCATCTGTGGAAGCCACATGGGAGGAAGAGCGCTAGCCTATAAAATCCTACGCCAGGGGCTCTACTGGCTAAGAATGCAAGAGGAAGCCATCCAGTATGCCAAGGCCTGTGAGCAATGTCAATTATTCGCCCCAGTACCCCATCTACCCGCCACCAAACTGACGTCGATCCTCAACCCCATTCCCTTTGCTACGTGGGAGGTGGAAATCTTAGGCGATTTCATAGCAGCATCGGGGAACCGTAAGTACCGGGTGGTCGCCATCGACTACTTTACCAAATGGGTCGAGGTAAAGCCATTGGCCAAAATCACAGAGAATGAAATGCAGAAGTTTGTTCGGGACGACATCATCTACAGGTTTGGGGTACCAAGAATACTAGTGTCAGACAATGGGAAGCAGTTCAACAACCCCAAGTTCAGAGCCTTCTGTCAGAGTTACAACATTGACTATCGGCCTGTATCAGTAGCCTACCCACAGGCCAATGGTCAGGTGGAGGTGGAAAACAGAACGCTGCTAGATGGAATAAAAAAAAAGTTAGAAGGAGCCAAAGGGAAATGGGTCGAGGAATTACTCAATGTCCTGTGGGCATACCGCACCACGGTAAGGACACCCGCAGGGGAAAGCCCATTCCGCCTTGCTTATGGCACAGAAGCATTGGAGCCAGTAGAGGTCCTCGCCATATCCCACAAGGTACTGCACTTCAAAAAAAGGACCTACCGAGATGGACTGCGAGCAAATCTGGACTTCCTGGATGAGGTACGTGAGAAGGCACTGATGAAGAACGTGGCATTCCAACAGCGGATTGCCAAATACTACAACACTCGAGTGCGAGAACGACTATTCCACCAGGGAGATCTAGTCCTAAGGAGTGCGAGTGCATCGCAGCCAAGGAAGGAAGGGAAGTTATCAGCGAATTGGGAAAGAGCTTACATAGTTTCCAAATAGATACGTCCAGGAACATATCGCTTAAAAACTCCAGGGGGCAAGAAGGTAGATCGTACCTGTAACTCAGAGCACTGGAAAAAGTATTACCAGTAAGTACAGTAGCAGCAGTAGCAATAGCAGTACCGGTAGTAGTAGCAACAGTAGCAGTACCGACAGTAGTAACAATAATGGCACTAGCTGTAGCTTAGTTAGATGGCAGCACTAGATGCATTGCAATTTTCAAGTACGGTTTTCAAGGATAATTTGAAAATTTTTATTTAAAGTAAATAGTTGATTTCGGGTGTACTCATCCGCTTCTACTGCTCAATCGAATCACTTCCACCAAGGTCCGTAGACTAAGGCTCAATGCCACCTAAGGTCCGTAGACCAAGGCTCAATGCCACCCAAGGTCCATAGACCAAAGGCGCAATGCCACCCAAGGTCCGTAGACCAAAGGTGCAATGCCACCCCAGGTCCATAGACCAAGGCTCAATGCCACCCAAGGTCCGTAGACCAAAGGCTTAATGCCACCCAAGGTCCGTAGACCAAGGCTCAATGCCACCCAAGGTCCATAGACCACCAAGGTGCAATGCCACCCAAGGTCCGTAGACCAAGGCACAGTGCCACCCAGGTTCGTAGATCACCAAAGCGCGATGCTACCAAGGTCCGTTGACCACCTATGAATACCAAGGTCCAGGAACCATCGAAGCAACAAGGATCAAATAACTACCAAAGACATGCTATACGCGAACAGAGTAAGAAATTAACTACATGATAAAAAACAAGGTCACGACACGGAGTTCAGAATCCACAAATCTAGCATACTGTATGAATAAAAGTCAGATAACCTCCGCAGGGGGAGTCACATCCTCCTCGGAAGGAGAAGCCATCTCAGCCTCAGAGGAGCGTGTCACCCCCTCCTCCACAGAAATAGTACCCTCATTAGGCCGGGTAACCCCCTCCTCGGGCGCCGCCCTACTCTCCCCTGCGGACTTGATGGCCATCGCAGTGACTGAAGTCAAAGCCGCAAATTGTGAGAAGTCATACCCAGGGGTCTTCTCCAGAACATAGGGGCCAAGTCCTAGAACCCTGCATCGAATATCCCCTGATTCTCTCTATAGAACCAATCTGTAACCTCTGAAGACCTCTGGTACTCCTCCACGGCTCGCCTGTCAGCCTCAGCCAACTCCACCTCACGGTTCTGTCTCAGGTCTCGAAGCTCCTCCTCCAAGACACGAATCCGAGTTAAACTTTCAGCCTCCACAACCCCGCACCGGGAAGACATCACTCTGAGCTCTTCAGCCAGCCTCCTCACCCGAATGGTGGCCTCCTCTCTGGCGACCCGATGCTCCTGGAGATCCCTCTCCATGCCACGTACCTTGTGAGTCTGTAAGATCTCCTAGAATGCCTTCTACTCAAGATGGAGTATAGCCTCGGTGGTGCGGTGGTGGACCTACAAATGAAAACAACATCAGAAGCCAATCATACAATGACATGGAAAACCAAAAATGGAAAAGCATGACCCACTGAAGCCAGATCCTGATAGAGAGTGTGCACGAGAATTGAGTCACTCATCCCCTGAAAGGCCGCACGCTCAGCAGGAAGCCTCCCCAGGTCTAACCATTCCCGAGGCACACCTGGGCATGACAAAGTCGCACCCTCCTGAAGCTCCTAGGGGAGCGCCAAAATAGATGGGTTCGATAGAGCAATAGTAGAGGTAGGCGATGGATCAACGGACACACCGATGGAAGAGACCACTCCTTGCATAACAACAGGAGGGGGAGGGGCAGAGCTCAAAGCATCGACAGCCGACCGTGTTCCCGGGAGGATAACCCGCGGACCACTCCTCGAAGCACCGGCCGCACCCGGACCCCCTTTCCGCTTGACACCAACGGTCGTAGAAGAGGAAGGTTGGGAAGTCGCAGGAGCCTTCCCGCCAGAAGATGAACCACCCTGGGTGGCCCTCTTCCGCAGGTTGTCGCGGAAGATATTGATGTCCGATCGAAGATCCACTGCACAGTAACATACAAGGAAGACATTAGATAAAGGCGATGACCGAAACATTAAGAGAAGCATAAAAGATCAAGTACAGAGGACCATAGCCTTACCTGGACTCAGCTTCCAGAGAAATAGGAAGGCCTCTGAGTCCAGCTCCCGGACATTAAATGGATCACGTCCTAGACACAGCTTGAGGGAGTCTTCCTCAGAATCACTCAACTCAAGGCCGTGGTTGACCCTCTTTAGGTCGATACCCTTCCAGGTAGTCCGCAGTGAGCATCGGGGGACCGAGGCAAAAAGGAAGCGATCCCTCCAACACTTCACCGCACTAGTCATCCCCTCGAGGAGCTCCAAGGTAGCGTAGGACCCCTTGAGGACTCGACGAGCAAAGTGGTAACATCCACCATCCCCCTTCTTCAACAAGTAGAAATACGAGAACAGGGGAACAGTGACAGCACGCCCCATGCGGGCGAAGTATATATAAAAGCCCAAGATAACCTTCCAAGAATTGGGCAACAGCTGCCCAGGGGTGAGGTGCCAATGCTCTAACACTAACTCGACAAAGCAAGGAACAGGGAAGCAAAGGCCCTAAAGAAAGAAAGTGCGATAGAGACAGATCTTGTCTGCACGGTGACAGAAGGCATAATCATTGGGTCCCGAAAGGCGAAGTACAACATCCGAAGGAATGTGGAACTCATGGCGAAGGGAGACCAAGTCTGAAGGGTTCAGGGCACTGGTAACATGACCCGACCTACTAGCGGGGTCAGAGGCAGCAGGAGCCACCTCGGAGGACCTAGGATCACTACCAGGGCTAGGGGTGCTGGAGGGTCCCACTTCCCCATCGCTAGCACTAGGGGAAGTCACTGAAGACAGGGTACCCACAGGAAAAGGCGGAGAAGGTGACCCCAATGAGGACCCCTCCAAAGACCCCACCACGACCATGGCAAGATCGGAGTCAATAGAGGATGACATGAGCAGCATAGGGGTAGATTACTTACTCAGAAAGTGATCTCCCCCAGAGACCGAAGCTGACACCAGAAGGAAGAAGTCCTGCTACAAAGGTCAAACAACAAAGTCCATGAGAAGTAATTCATAAAAACAAAAATAAAAAGAAAACGAGAATTTTTTTACCTCAGGTGGATGGGCGGATGCGACCATAAATCGGCATGGCCTCAGATAGGTGCAGCCTGGAACAGCCTCCACCAGACACACCTCCAACTTGATGTAGACATTGGGTGCGACCTCTAGCGCGGATATGGGCGTGACCTCTGGCACGGATATGGGTGCGGACCCAATGTCAAGGGTGCGACCTCTAGATCTGCCCCGACGCAGCCTAGTATCACAGGCGCGGCCTGGTGTCACGGGCGTGACCCCTCACCCAGGCACTAATGGGCATGGCGTCTTGTGTGGGCGTGGGCGCAGCAAACGAACGAATGTCCCCACACTATGGGTGTGACCACAAGCTAAGCACCAACCAAGCACTATGCATGCACTAAGGTTAAGGGCCAAGAGAGATAAAAGCGAACAAAAAGGTCACACAATTCTATGTAGCATAAGGACAAACACTTGATGGGCACTAAGAAGACAAAGGACAAATGAGTGCAAAGAGGAGACAAGACTTCAAAAAGGTGGGAAAAAGAGAGAGACAAAAAGTAAGAAAGATGGAGAGAAAAAGTAAAAAGTGAAAAGTGAAAGGGAGGAGAGAAGAAAGGAAGTATATATATCTACACACAAAGAGAAGAAGGAAAAAGTGTAGGAGGAGAGGTTTGAACCCTCAACCTCTCCCACCTCACTAAGAGATTCACAAGCAAGCTCCATAAGAGAAGCTTATTCGCGATAAGCCCCTCACTACATGAAAGCACTACTCTCTTAGACATTCCATTCCAAGAGAGTGGGGGGCAAATGATGAGCCCAAGATTATCTAAGCCAATCAGAAAGCGCCATGTGTACCAGTGAACCAGCCCAAGGAGATGGACCGTGATAGGCCCAGAAGAAATGCAATGCAAACATGGGCGCGACCTCCACTATGGGTGCGGCCTCTCCACCTTGGGTGCGACCTCCACCTTGGGCGAGGCCTCTCCACCTTGGGCGTGACCTCCACCTTGGGCGCGGCCTCTCCACCTTGGGCGTGACCTCTCTACCTTAGGCGTGACCCCCACCATGGGCGCAACCTCTCTACCTGGGGTATGGCCTCTCTACACGGTCATGACCTTCACCTTCAGTGCGGCCTCTCCAGACGGGACCTTCGTGGATGTCGCCTCACCACGCATCGACTATATCGTAGCAGACACACGCCATCTCTAGGACTCTAGGCCATCGCCTAGAGGTCACGTCACCTAGACGGACTCAAACACTAAAAGCCTATCACCATGGGCAGAGGTCTATCCTCCAAGAATCCTAACATCACCAAGACACTCCCTCCCGCAGGGAGGCGGCCAATCAAAGAGGAACCCTGCTACCCAGGGACTCTATCAATCACGAAGGCCACTTTACATCAACTGGGACTCTCCTCACCACCAGGCACTACTATATAAGGGAAGGTACTCTAACCCTTCACCCATCTTGAGTTTCATTCACTCATCTATTTGCGCAGAGAGATCTGACTTTGGCATCTGAGAGTCCTAGGCCAAAACCACAGCGGTTCTTCGATGTTACCTGTAAGTACCGCGGTCCTTCGGGACGAAGGTTTCCTCAGCCCTTCTTTCTGGTGTCTTGGTGACATAGGGTTTTGGGAGATACATGTGTGTGTGTATGGATGTGGATAACATTGTCAATATATGATAAATAGGGGATTGGGATCATGCATTAAAATATGTTAACCTAATGAGAAGTCGCCACCTAGGGTTAGGGCCTAGGACCCATTAAGTGTAGCCCTACCCGTGGTGAGCGGAATCGGGCTACGTGACTCCATATGGTCCAACCAAAGGTTCGGGTAAGGGGTCAGGTTACGAGTGTGGGAAGGTGTTAGGCACCCACCTCGCCCGGCCGAAGCCGGTCTCTCTGTGTTAGATGCTACGTAAGGACGAATGTTGTTTCTCTCTTATTACGGGGATGGGGGATATTATGAACTACATTCAGGTGCTATGAATTAAACTAAAGTACAATAAACTACATTATATATGTAAAAAGTGCAGATTAAAGAGGTAAAACATGAAAGGACTACATTGGATCGACAAAATGCAATAATTATACTGTATGGTTGTATGGCCTGGCTCGGGGAGATGGACGAATGGTGTGTTGCTTCTTTCTCGGCGGAGTAATGGCTCTTTCGAGTGATTTGGAAAAGAGTAAACGAGACGAGAATTAACGTCTGTAACAAGGGAGTTTTGATGGTTATCCGTGCACAGACGGGATACCAAAGCTAAGGAGCCAAAGCGCTCTATACTCAGAGGGACAATCGAAGGATCTGTCCACCCCAGGGAAACCTCACATACTCACACACTCATGAGAGAAGGAGGAGAAATGAGGGTGAAAAGGGGGAAAAGATGCAAGGAATCACTTGGGGAGGGTCTCTCTACCCAAAATTCCTTGGGAAATGTGGGAGGGGACCCTCCTATTTATAGGGAGGGACATTTTCTCTCTCCTAGCCGAAAAGTCCTCACACGGCACCGTGGAGATGTCCACGCCGTGGGGGCTTTTCCACGTGCCGTGGGTGACGTCAGCAGCTGATGTCACACCCCCTCATGGCACCGTGGAAATCCGGTACACCTCCCCACGTGCCGTGGGAAGGGTCCACGGCGCCGTGGGAATAGTCCACGCGCCGTGGGTGCGATGCCATTTTTCCTTTTTTTGGGCCTCAAATGGGTCATTTTGTGCTAAGCATGATTCTTGGTCCTATGGGCCAGGTATCTTTAGTGCGAAAAGAGGGGAAGTGCGTCGTCCATCGTCCATGTCCCGTTGTCATCATCGCCAATTAGGGGTGACAAAAATCGGTGTCTACGATTTGCCCCTCTTTGGCGAGGCGTGCCAATGACCAAAGGGTAAAGACAAAAGACCAACTAATTTTGTCACCAAGAGCATGTATCCGACGCTTTGCTCAAAGGCGGCGAGTTGCTAAAAATAGGCGGTTAATCGCGATGAAATCTTTCGATAATCCTCAAAAGAAAAACTCGGAAGAACCAAATCTTTATTGCTCAAACAATTTTTGAGGGTGATAAGGCACCGCTCGACCAAAGACCTAGGTAAGGCACCACTCGGCCTACGGATCGAATATGAGGGACTCCAGGGATAGAATTTTGAGCGTGATAAGGCACCACTCAACCGACGATCTAAATAAGGCAAGAAGATCCAATTTGAGGGTGATAAGGCACCACTCCGAAGATCTAGATAAGGCACCACTCGGCCGAAGATCCAATTTGAGGGTGATAAGGCACACTCGACCAAAAGTCAAACTTGGATGGTTATAAGGTTCCACTCGAAACCATCAAGTCGGAGGGTGATAAGGCACCACTCGACCGAAAATCTAGATAAGGCACCACTTGGCCGAAGATCCAATTTGAGGGTGATAAGGCACCACTCGACCAGAAGATCTAGATAAGGCACCACTAGGCCGAAGATCCAATTTGAGGGTGATAAGGCACCACTTGACCAAAATTCAAACTTGGATGGTTATAAGGTTCCACTCGACGAAACCATCAAGTTTGGAGGGTGATAAGGCACCACTTGACCGAAAATCTAGATAAGGCACCACTCGGCTCGAAGATCCAATTTGAGGGTGATAAGGCACCACTCGACCAAAAGTCAAACTTGGATGGTTATAAGGTTCCACTCGATGAAACCATCAAGTCGGAGGGTGATAAGGCACCACTCGACCGAAAATCTAGATAAGGCACCACTCGGCCCGAAGATCCAATTTGAGGGTGATAAGGCACCACTTGACCAAAAGTCAAACTTGGATGGTTATAAGGTTCCACTCGACCAAACCATCAAGTTTGGAGGTGATAAGGCACCACTCGATGAAAGTTAGTATTGAGGGATTTCAGGGATATTTATATATATATATATATATATATATATATATATATATTTATATATATATATATATTTGTATATATATTTTTTTTTTTTTTTTTCTTATTTTTTATTTTTTTTTATATATATATATATATATATATTTATTTTTTTTATTTAATTGTTTAATTGTTGTCCTCACTATCTCGGCTAACCATTTGCCTTATTTTTCTTTGCGGGCAGCTCCCTTCCTTCGCCCAAGAAATATTGCGGGCTGGAGGCTGTTTCTGAGTGGTACCGCACACTTTGCCCAGTGTGCGATCGCGGGTTGTTTCGGACCGGGTGGGGCACATCGCCTCGTCCCGGCTCGCGAGTTGGACAGTCCATTGTGAGAGCTCGATAGAGAGGTGGTGGCGAGCACCCATACATTTCACCTTCCCTTTGGTGAGGCGACGGTCACCCCTTAGATTTCTACATGATCAGGACTCCCCTTTGGTGGATTACCCGTGACACCGACTCCGGAGGAGAGGATTATAGCCTCGGTAGAGCCATCGAGGCGCTGGAGTACTACGGCGGCGGTTGGGGATTGCCGTTACAGGAGAGAGATCCGCGTCGGTCCTGAGGGGTAGCTGGGATGAGAGGGTTATTTGAGACGGTCGCCGTCCGTCCTTGAGGATCGCAGGCTCGATGCTTCCTCCTATTCTTCTTTGGCGGAGGTGATTTCAGCGATATGATGGGTATGGTGACAGCCACGCCGCATATGTTCGCTTCTTTGAGCATTTTGATGTGGCCGCGGGCTACGATTGGGGCTCGGCGTATGCCTACTTCTGGACATGTTAGATTATCTGGTTGTGGGGTCACCGAACACGATCGGATCTTTGCTATGTCTTATGGGTGAGTTCTCTCAACTTTGCCTTTTTTTCTCCCTCTCTTTTTTTTTGTTTTCATTTTATTCTTACTTTTTTGAGCTCATTTATGATTGCCTATTGCAGACGTGGAGCTATGAGATCCTTCGGTTTGGGTCCCTACTTTCGGACACAGGGATGACCCCGGAACCACCTTTCCTCGGACTACGCGATGGCGTAAGTCCCACTTGCTCAGGAGCGGTCGCCATAAGGACCTTGGGTCCATTCGCGGCCTCTAATGAGCTGCACCGACCGAGGTAAATTTAAAGTGATTGTTTATCTTATTTTCTCTTTTCTCCTCTTCCTTTTTATTTTTGCATTGATCGATGTCTCTCTTGAGGCTTCTCTCCGTCCTTATTTGGGGGAGGTGATTTTAGAGCCGGACATGTTTGGAGGGCCTCGGCTCTCTCCACTCGCAGGTCCTTTTGAGGGCCCATGGGGGTTGGCTTTTTACTTGGGAGAGCGAGTGTCCCTGCGGTGGTGCGAGGCTCGCTTGGTGCCCTGCCCTCCTCTGCTCGGGTCCATCGCCGCCTTGATGGATCGAGATGAGATCGAGCCTTTGGAGGGTTGGTGAGCCGCGATTGGGTTGGTGCTAGCCGGGACGGACTACACCGACTTCCTTCTTGAGAGAGCGTCTGCGTCCCCCTCCCGCGAGGGTCCTCGAAGTAAGATCTTCTCCATTTTCCCCTCTTCTTCTCGGATTGTTAATCTATCTTTTATTACGATGTGTTTTCTCCTCTTGACGGTTTCAGGTCGCCCCATGATTCCAGGGGTCTATGGTGGTGGGAGTTCTTCTCGCGCCTCCCGAGTAGGGGAGGTGGAGTCGGTGTTGGGCCTTCGGAGAGGTTCCAGCCCTGCGGATTGCTGGTCGGGCGACCACATTCCGGGGTATCGTTCGTGGTTCATTCGCCACCACGAGCCTGGGATGGTTGAGGTCATCTTACCACCCCCTCGGGCTGCGGATACGGACCTAGGCCTCCCTCTTCCTTATGACGGGGTAAGCACATCCGACTTTCCTAACTTCATCCATTATTTTTCAAACTCTTGACATCTTGGGTGGTTATCATGTTTAGGTGGATGCGAGCCGATACGCCGATATGAGGCGCATGATGGCGAGCATGGATGAGATGATCATCTCGCGTGTGGACGCAGGCCATAGTATGGTAATACTTTGTCTCTCCCCCCCCCTTTCTTCTTTTCTTTTTTTTTTTTTTTTCTTTTTTGATTTCAATTTTTATTATTGTTATTTCTTGCTTATCTTTTGATTTTCCTCTCTCTCTCTTTCTCTCTCCTTTTTTAGAGGGTTGAGCTCGACCATTGTCGGAGAGAGATTGAGAGACTCAGGCTTGCAAATGATCAGCTGCAGTTCAACCTTACGCGGGCTGAGGTCGAGAGGGATGCCTTGATAGCGTCCCAAAGCGGAGAGGGGGGGAGGCTTGGACGTTGACGATTATTCCCCTGAGTCATGACTGCTCTTCTCTTTTTTTTTTTTTTTTTTATATTTTTTTTATTTGGAGATATTGTTACACTTATGTACATTTATTTTCCTTCCCTTCTCTTTTTTGTTTATACACTTTGGTATGGAATCGGTGCAATTTTTATGTATACTTTTCTTCTCTTTTTTTTTTTGTACACAAACGAATTGTCTATGAATTCATTGGATATTTCTTTCTTTGAAATGCACATGAGACTCCATCCCTTTCCTTAGAAGCACAAATTCCATTGGTAAATGGTTCCATTACATGAGCAAGGACAGAGAAATTGAGAAAAGAAAGACAGACAAGTAAAGATAGGAACATCCAATTGATATCACTTATTTGTAACATTTTTCGGATAATAGCATCACCACTTCTTGTGTCACATCTCTGAGGTTCTGAAATTTTCCATCTTAGGTTGTTCCTGCCTTGGAGATACTAAGGAAGTGATATAAAAACTGATGTGAGTTAAACCCATGAATCTCACATAATTGTTCCCTGATGTTTCTGATTTTTCTCTCTCGGCCTTCATCCAAGGGCAGTTCCACTGGATTTCTTGGACATCTCTCTCCTCCAGATATTTCTTCCAGTCTTGGACCTTGTGGAATTTTGACTTTTCCCTTTGTATTTGATAATGCATAGGCCGGAGATGAGGACACGGAATTGGTGCGACCAATTTTAGTTTTTCCATCAACCACATTTGGAATACCGCCGGAGATCCATGAAGGAAATCTGTACCGTATTTCTGAGACTGACTCATGGTATCAAACCCTTTGAATGTTTCTGCTAAAACGGTAGGAGCGATGTCGCATCCTTCTTCAATTTGCCTCACCACTTCTGCAATTATTGATGGCATGCCTTTTCCTGGAGATGCTAACAAGTACCTCCCAATCATACAGAATAAGTATGCCCACTTTCTGCGTCGGATCTGTCTTTCTTCTTCAAACCCATTGTTGTTGAAGATCTTCACAACTTTCAACGCATCCACCTTGTCATAATTGAGAACTTGCTTTAACTCCTTCTTATTCATGGCAAAGAAATCTCCCAAATTTTTGAAGAGCTGCTCTTTCTTCATAGTTGGGAGGAACGACTTTTCTCGAGGGGGTGACATCATGCAAGCCCAAAATTCTTCAATGGTCGGAGCCAGCCAGACTTTTTCGAAGTGAAACGCGTGCAATTGGGGGTTCCAGCACTTCGACACTTCCCTTAGTAAATCATGATGGAGCTTGAAACAACCGATCCTTCCCAATACTATCAGATGGTGATCCTCTAGGAGTGTAGGCTCGTCCACATTCATCCGGAGAGTCCACTGACGCAACCGTTCGTCGAGTCCTTCTTTCTTTGATCCTCTCATGCTACCTGTATCAAGGATGGGGTTAGCATTTTGCGACACAGAATGAATAAATTCTTTGTTAATAACCAGCTCTAGATGACTTTTACTTCTAAGCTAGGTCAAGGAATGGAAGGCCAAATGGCAAGATTTACCCATATGTGCAAGGGACGCCGGCTGGCGGAATTTATGGGAGGAAACCGATACAATGCCTTTTTTTTTTTTTTTTTTTTTTTTTTTTTTTTTGAGACCGTACCCGAATACATCGAGTTGCCTACGTATCCCTTCGGAGGAATCAGGTCTAACGTAGTTCAAATTGCTTCACATATCTCAGACAAAATACTTCTTTAGTTGGTCCATATTGACCAGACCCCGAAGATCTTCTCCGTCAAGATCAGAGAGTTGGACCGCCTGTCCTGGCAATATGGTCTTGACTTTGTAGGGTCCACTCCAATTGGGTCGGAATTTTCCTCTTGGGTCGTGGATCGGAGCTCGCTGCTCTCTAAGGACCAAATCTCCTTCCTCAATGCTCCGAGTGCGGACACCTTTATTGAATGCCCTAGCCATTCTTTGCTGATATTTCTTGAGATTATCCATGGCCTTCATCCTTTTCTCATCCAGGAGATTGAGCTCTTCGTACCTGGCCCTTACCCATTCTCCTTCTGGCAATTGACTATCGAGTAAGACTCGAAGAGAAGGGACCTGAATTTCCACCGGTAATACGGCTTCCATCCCATATACCAGAGAATATGGGGTAGCTCTGGTAGAGGTTCAGATAGATGTCCGATATGCCCATAAAGCTAGTGGAAGTTTCTCTGCCTAGTCATTGTGTGTATCTGCCATCTTTTGCAATATGACCTTCATATTCTTGTTGGCTGCTTCTACTGCTCCATTAGTTTGTGGTCGGTAAGTAGTAGACTTATGCCTCTTAATGCCAAATTGGTTGCGAGTTCTTCCACTTTTCCCCTGAAATGCGAGGCCTTGATCTGAAATCAGCATTGCGGCACCCCGTGTCTGCGAGATGAGATTCTCTTTTATGAACTTTGCCACCTTGGCGAGAAGTTAGGACTGCATAAGATTGAGCCTCTACCCATTTTGTGAAATAGTCGATGGCGACTAACACGAATTGATGTCCATTTGAAGCCTTTGGAGTTATTTTTCCAACCACATCAATTCCCCAAGTAGAAAATGGCCAAGGGGCATTTAATGAGTGCAACTCTGTCGGAGGAATATGAATGATGTTGGCAAATATCTGGCATTTATGACATCGCCTTACGAAGGTAGCACATTCAGCTTCCATAGTGGCCCAATAGTATCCCATCCTGAGAATTTTCTTGGCCAGCATCCTTGCATTCATGTGTGGTCCACATATTCCTTGATGGATTTCTTCCATGATGATTTGAGCCTGATCCTCATCCACACATAATAGTTGGATACCATCATAAGACCTTTTATACAACAAGTTTCCTTGGAGGATGAACTGAGTGGCATATTTTCGTAAATGCCTCTTCTCTCTTTCTGAAAACTCTTCAGGATATCTCCTTTCCTTGATGTAGTCGACCCTTGGAGCATACCAAGGTCTTCCATCCTCGGTGAGCATGTTATTTGGTTCTCCATATCTTTGGGCAAGTCCTTCTTTCTATTAGGAAGGGCTGGACCTTGTCTTGAGTATCACATTCTACCATAGACGCTAAAGTGGCTAGAGCATCGGCGAACCGATTGCTATCCCTGGGCAGATACTCAAAAGAAACTTCCTTGAAGCATTGCGTCAGTTGTTCCAGATAGACTTGGTAGGGCTTCAACTTCTCATCCTTAGTCTTCCACTTTCCTTGTGTTTGACAGATCACTACAGAGGAATCCCCGTAAACTTTAATTTTGTCAACTCCTACTGAGACAGAGCCATTTCTAACCCAATAGCACAAGCTTCATACTTTGCTATGTTATTGGTACAACTAAATTCCAATCGAAGGCCATCGGCAAGTAAAAGTCTTCGGGGTTATCAATAACACCCCTGCGCCAAATCCTTTTTGATTGGCGGCTCCATCAAAATACGATTGCCACCCCTTAGTTGGTCCGGCTTCCACGGAGTACAAATCTTCATCGGGAAGAGGTCCTCTGTTGCTCGGGAATCATGCTGCGAGGGAAATCTTGCTAGATGGTGGAGATTGCTCGCCCTTTCACGGACTTTTGGTGACATAGGTTATGTCGAATTCGATAATAGCAACAACCACCTAGCCATCCTTCCTGTCAATGCTTGGTTTCTCGAAGAGGTACTTAATGGGATCCATACGAGAGATCAACCTAGACGGGATGTGACACCATATAGTGCCTCGGGCGCTTAGTTACCCAAACCAGAGATGTACATGTCTTTTCTCTTGGGGCATATCAAGTTTCATACTCGATGAATTTCCTGCTCACATAGTAGATTGCATGCTCTTCTCCATCCGCCTTGCCAACTTGGGCCATCATTGATCCAACCGCATTGTTTCTCCTCTTGACAAATATAGGAGCAAGGTTCACCGAACAACTTGGAGGGACAAGTATAGGAGGAGAAAGTAGATACTCTTTGATTTTCATAAAGGCATCTTGACAATTCTCGTTCCATTCTTTGGCTCTTTCTTCCTTAGGAGTTTGAAGATAGGTTCACAAGTGGATGTCACCGAGATATGAATCTTGATGTCTTGGATGCGGCCCAAAACCCTCGTACCTCTTTTTCTGTCCGGGTGGTGGCATTTCCGTGATGGCTTTTATCTTGTCGGGGTCCACTTCTATCCCTCTTTCGTTGACAAGAAATCCCGTAATTTTCTGCTTTGGCCCCAAACACACACTTACGAGGGTTCAGCCTCGGCTTGTATTCTTTGATTCTTTCAAAGAACTTTAAGAGCGCAACATGGCCTTGTCGGTCAATAGATTTGACTATCATATCATCGACATATACCTCTACTTCTTTGTGTATCATGTCGTGTAGGATAGCCGTGGCCGCTCTTTGATATGTTGCCCCAGCATTTTTCAACCCAAAAGGCATTACTTTGTAACAAAAGCGTGCCCCAGGGTGTGGTGAAGGCGATTTTCTCCCTGTCCTCCGGGCACATACTAATTTGGTTATATCACGAGAAACCATCCATGAAGGACGAGTAGAGCATGGCCTGCAGTGTTGTCTACCAAAATGTCAATGTGGGGTAACGGAAAATCATCCTTCGGGCTGACCCTGTTTAGGTCACGAAAATCCACACACATTCTGACCTTCCCATCTTTCTTAGGGACTGGGACAATATTGGACAACCATTGAGGGTACTGAGTTACTTGAAGAAATCCTGCATTCCATTGTTTGATTACTTCTTCCCTGATCTTCTCACTCCATTCCGGCCGCATCCTTCTTAACTTCTGCTTGACTGGGCGAGCCTCCGGATATGTTGGTAATTCGTGTTGCACAATCTTTGGATCGATGCCAGGCATATCCTTGTAGGACCAGGCGAAGACTTCCTCAAATTCCTTGAGGAGAGAGATCATTTGGGATGTTTCGTTATTGTTGAGAGAAGCACCAATTTTGATTATTCGAGGGCATTGATCGGTCCCTATATTTACGGGGTGGGTATCCTCTCGGACGGGTTGAGCTCTTCTTTGCTCCAATTGTTCTAACAGATTACGATGTTCTAAGACATTATCATCATCAGAAGAATAGGAAGAAGAAGAAGAAACATACTCAGAATCAGTAATTTCATTCATGATAAAGGGAAGAGTACAGACAGGCCCAATGGACTGGACATTTCCACCGGACTCAGATACAGACTCAGATATAGACTTAGACAGGACTATACTAGAGCTGGTTACAACTTCAGATTCATTAATATGGAAATCTTCCATCATTCTGGCCCAATTCGCTATGGATCCTTGGAGAGGTTGTATGAGAAGATGCGGTGCCGGTCCTTCTTCTTCTTCTTCAATGATCACTGCTACTTCGAACAGTTTGCCGATCCCTTGATCCCCTGTGACTTCCTTCTTGCTGGCTTGATCCAATTCCATGGCTATCCAGTCTACTTCGTTCTTAAAGAATATTTCAAGTCCTGGTAGACGTTCGCCCTGTTCTTGATTGAACCATGGTTCTGGATTTCCACAGTAAGGGAAGTCTTCTCCCTCTTTCACGAAGTACCCGTTCAGAGTCTTGAAATATGGCTCACCATTTGCCGTACTATTCTTCTGTCCTGTGGTTTTCTTCCTTGGGTTCTTTGGGTTAAACCCTAATCCACAACGGTTGGCATTGGCTGGTATCTCCGAGAACGCCGGTACCCCTTGTTGGTTTTTACCCAATCCCAATCCAGGGAAATATTTCATCTTTCTCATAATCTTTACAGAGGCCTCGCTCCACATTGTCGGGATTTTCCCTAGACTCGGTCTTCTTCTCTTGCGAGAGGTAGTACAAATGTGGCCGATTTCAAACCCACCCATTGCACTTCTTGCGAGGATGAACCACCTACTTCAATGTTGGCCAAAGTGTGTACCATTTAAGGTCTCCAAAAATGGTAATCACTTTACGATCATATATGAACTTCAGCTTTTGATGAAGACTTGATGCTAGGGCTCCAGTTGAATGTAACCATGGTCTTCCAAGCAACATATTGAAGGATGCTTGAATGTCGATGACTTGGAAGTCTATGGTAAAGCAGGCTGGTCCAATCTTGACACTGGTGGTGAGAATCCCAATCACCTCCCTTCTGGAATTGTCGTATGCCCTGATGGTTTGACGGACGACTTCATTTTGTCTAGAGATAAACCCATGCATCCGGCTGCTTTGAGGGGCATCACATTGAGGGCGGACCCATTGTCTATCGAACACAGGGGACCTGATTCTTGTTACATTCCACCGTAATGTAAAGTGCCCGGTTGTGATTCTTTCCTCCTGGGGGTAAATCTTCTTCTGAGAAAAAGAGTGACTGAATGGCATAAGTGGCTCCCACTATGTGAGATAACTCTTCAGGCCCCATTTCTATGGGCACTTGAACCTTGGTAAGAGCTTTCAGAACAGCTTCTCGGTGGGTTGGTGACGCCATTAATAAACCCCAGATTGAGATGTTGGCTTGGGCTTTCTTCAATTGGTCTAGTACTCGGTTTTCTGGCTCAACAACTGCCGTGGACTGGCTAGACCAATATTTTTCCTTTGTCAACTCTTTATTCTTGAAGTTTCGGCCACTCCTGGTTTCCGCCACCTCTGACTCTCTTTCTTTAGTGACCAACCGGACTGGGCAAAAGTCCCCATCTTCTTCGTCACTATCAGTGATGATAAGAGGACCCTTGGGACAAATTCGGGTTTTACCTCCTTCGTCGAGACAAGGCCACGATAGACTTAGGGCTTGATTTAGGATTCTGACGGGGTTTCTCGCTTTTCGACAACTTTCTTTGGTGTATGGGGTTCTTACGGTATCAATTGGCCAATGGCATGAAAGGCTTTCGAAGCCGCTTGGTACATCTTCCTTGCTTCCGCCAATGACTTATAGAAGCTGTGATCCTTCTTTTCTCCTTGAGAAACTAAAATTTCGGACCTCTTTGTTGAAATAACTGGGTGGATATTCCCTGTTGGGTCATTTACCACTTCTCCCTCATTGACATGACACATATAGAAATCATCATGTGCTCTTGCCCATGCGCGGTATTCTCTGTTACCCTGATATGGAGACGAGGGAGGAGTCCCACACAGGTCTTGTGTCAAGGCCAAAGTTAACTTTACAGAGTTTTCCAAATGGCGAATTGCTTGAGGAGCGCCCTTGTTCTCTAACGATTCACTGTTGAAGCTCCTCTGGTACTTATCATCCAAGACCACCGTCCTCATGAGTGTTTCTGGATTTTATCTACATCCGGTGGATCTTGTTCACCCGGAATGATAATTCCCATGGTGCGGGTCCACAAGTGTTCTCATACTTCTCCAGACGTGTCCTTGGTTGCCAAGGTTCCTCATCCTCCGTTTCTTCTTCCCCTTCGGACACTTCATCATTGGATTCCTCTGATGCGGATTCTTGCTCACTTTCATCTTCTTCAGATGATTGTTCTTCTTCCAACGGTTCTTCCCCTTCATCATCGATGTCCATAGGAAAGATACCTCTGGTGGGGTCATTCTGAAATTCCCCGAGGCTGATATCATTGATCCATGCGTCCCAGGTTTCACTTCTTCGGGGTGGATCGGGATAGGAAAATGAATCTGAATACAAGACCAGGTCTTCTGGAGGAGTTCCGAACAGATCACAGGCCAAAGCATTGACTAACCAAGTCATATTTTTCAGCTCATGGAGGGTGCGGCGAGTTCATCGCTCTCATTTGGCATCACTAAGCTCTCACAACGTCTTTGCAAGTTACTACACACGGATCGGAAATAGAGAAGTAGCCTTATACAGGATCTCTTGAGTATGGGTGGAAACGTCGAGTATATCTGCGACCTGATAGAAGGCGCTCATGTTCCAACGCTCGAAATCTTCTCTGGACACCGTCCAATCGCCTCTGGGAACCTCTGGAGATGATATCTCCTCATCATCTCTACTTTCATACTCATCTGATGATACAGGTTGAATAAGGCCGGTAGGGTCATTATTATCATCGTTTCCGATGTTATTTACCCAATCCATCTCTTCTACTCCTTCGTCCTCCATCGTCGGACTTTGCTCGGCATACTCTATCCATCCCTCGTGGATATCTTGGTCATCTTCCTCATCTGAGCTGTTGTCAATATCTCCCCTTATATGGGCAAGAGAGACTTCTTTGGTCAGAGCTTGTCCAATAGCTAATACTGAGACTGCTTTAAGGAGCTGAGATGTGACTCTGGTGATTTTAGTCCCTTCTTCTTCTTCAGGAACCAGGTGAGATATTTCGGATGAGGAGAAACCATACTTGCACAATGGTGTCATCATCTCGAGACCCTCTAATCCATACTCCAAGAAATCCAACTTTTGAAGCCGGTTGATGGATGCTATACCTCTACCTTGGTCACATGGTTGCCCGCCTGTTCGGATATTCCCGTCACAGTTGGTTCGGGCGCAATAAACGCAAATCTGCATCCTTTCTGCCGTGCTTGCCGTGACCGCTTGTCTCTTCTGAATACCACGGGATGGGCTGGATCGATGTGGTAGGATCTTGGAATGGTGTCTCTTCTGCGGCATGTTCACGATCCCGTAGACGACTCGGGGAATAGGTCCCTTTCACCAATGGTTGTGAGATTTTCCATGCGGTATCGGTATTCTACCCATGTGGCACCTTCTGACTTTGGATGATAGAAAGGGGAATCGGGCCAATCCACTTCCTGAGACACCTCTTGTCGAATCTATGGTTCTTTTTCCTCCTTGAGTTTCTTGGTCAACATTGCTATATAGACGTGTGCTTTCATTAGCTTCCTCTTCCCATTGGATGAATCAAGGTAGTAGGATGCGCTTGCTCGGCACCCTCTTGAAGCATATTTACTCCATGGTTAGGTAGAGGATTTGTGGTGACATTTGGCGGCTGCTTCTTCTGAAGTTCAATTTTACCCTCGTCAATCAAGTCCTGGATCGCATGCTTAAGAGCTAGGCATCTATCCGTATGATGGCCTTGTTGGTCGTGGTAATGACAGTACAGATTGGGCTTATACCAGGTAGGTGGATTGTTCAAATCCATAGGCTTAGGAGGGACGGAATTGATCATTCCCTGTTTCTTGAGCTTGGTGAATAACAACAAGGGCATCATTCCTTCAAAGTTGAAATTCCTCCTGGGTGCTTCATATTCAGTTTGGATCACGAGAGGGTGGATCTGTGGCTACCACGGACTTCTACCCTGGCTGCTTGTCCCTACGACATTTCCTCCTTTGGCTCTTGGGCTTTTCCTTGCCGAATAGCTTCCTGATGCTTCACGGGTCATACCCTGATTCTGTCTTTCTTTAAAGATCTTATCTTCAATCTTCTTCCCGATTGTCATAAGAGCATCAAATGTTTTGATGTCTTTGGTAGTATATCTTCTCACGGTACTCCCCATACAGATTTTCTAACAATATCTCGACTGCTCCTCCTCGGTAGGGCGGTTCCACATTTTCGCGGCCTTCTCCTGAACCGCATGATGTAGTTTGAGAACTCTTCACTTGGTTCTTGCCTCAAGGTTTCCAATTCTCTTGAGTAATGTCCATCTCGGTGTTGTATGAATATTGCTTAGTGAAGGCTTTAACCACAGAGGCCCATGTGGGTTTGGGTGTGATCAAGGTGGGTTAACCATCTCAAAGCGAGATCCGGCCAAAGAATATAAGAACGCCTTTGTCCCATTTGGTTTGAGAAAGTCCCCATGATCGGCAATGGTGGCAAAAATCTTGAGATGAGCCCTAGGATCTCGATCCGTCGAACTTATCAATTTCCATTTGAAATCTTGAGGATTTTCCCTTGGGAAAGAACACCAGGTCTTCTTCATCTTTTTCTTTGACTTTGCCCTTGACAACCACTTCCAACTCAGCTACTTTTTCTCTCATTTTCTTCTCCCTTTCAGTCTCAGGAGGGTCCATAGGGTGGCTATCTTCCCCTTCTTCCACTGGTATGATGATTGGAGTCTTGAGGGTTGCGGGGTTAGTTTTCCAAACTTCTTGCTCTGCAGGTCCAGCTATGGATCCGCCCCTAGATAGTTCATTGACCAACTGAACTAGTCGTGCCATGAGTTGCCGCATTTCGGCCATGTCTACTTGCAGCCTATCCACTCGATCTTCGACGTGACTTTCAGACAAATGATCCTCCGGAGGATTCATGTTACTCACAAGTGATATCTCAGAAGATGAACTAGAAGAATGAGAAGGAATCAGGGATCTTGAGGAGAATGGTGGGTTGGCTCGAGTCAACCTTCCGTCGCGTCAGACCCAGATGGATAAGGACGGAATCGTGCTTCTACGAAAGAGAGAAGAATACCTAGTTTAGACCTAAGAAGGCTAAGAAGAATTTTATTTTATTTATCTTTTTTTTGTTTGTGATTTTTTTGTATTTTATAACATTTGTTTCATTTTATTATTTTATTCGACTCAAGTAATCGGAGTGGTCATCGAGTTTGTGGACTCCTTACGAGACCGGACTTGAATGCCGTCATTGCCCAAGCATTTTCGAACACAACAAAAAACAAACAAAGAAAAATCCTAATTCTGGGTCATTGATGATTATATGCGGAGTCAAGATGAGATGCCTTCTTTTTTTTCTCGAGGGACATGTAAGGTTCCATTATATGGAAGTGGATTTCCATTTTCTTTGAGGGACCATCGTGGGACTATGGAATTCCTTATCTTTGGCGGTATCTCATATCAAAACCAGGTTAATCGTCAAATGACCCTAAACTCGGTCTTTCTTACGACTAACAAAGGTTAGTTTGTGTCGTACCCTAATCATATGTGGTCTATTTTCCTACATGATGCATGTAATGGGTAGGCTTTCATAGGACGGAACAAGGCCACCCTTGTGAGAACCGATATACCTATTGCTCGTGGTCGCGAGGTGTAGGCACGTGGTTCTTTTGATATACGGAGAATAGGTCACACAAACTCGATGTCGAGCTAGTGCCTTTTTTGAGTGGCGAGCACTCCAAGCACACTAGTGAATACCCTCATTGGTGATTCTAAACTCGACAATAAATATCAAGGGCTGTAGCTTCGCGAATTACCCATGACTACTCATGGGGTCCAACGACTAACTACGAGGGTAAGAGGAGTTCCCATGCGGTGTATGTGTGCAAGAGAGTGAGTACGGAAGCGGCTATCATCCGATCTCGAGTACTTAGTATGGCGTGCCTCACCTCCCGGGGTAAAGGCACGGGGAGTACCCTCGCCGTTTGATTTCACTTGAGCACTATGCATGATGCGGTTAGTACACACAAGGTTAGCGGAGACAAATATATTATGGTATTTATTTATTCATTTATTTATTTTTGTATTTTGTTTTGCATATTTTTTTTATTTTTTTTATCATATTTTTTTTTCTTTTTATAAAAGTTTAGAGAGAACATTCTGTCATTTATTGATAGCACCTATTTAGAGAGTTTGACCTCGGGTGGACATTTGCCCACCAATCCCCAGTGGAGTCGCCACTATAAGTACCGCGGTCCTTAGGGACGAAGGTTTTCTCAGCCCTTCTTTTTGGTGTCTTGGTGACATAGGATTTTGGGAGATACATGTGTGTGTGTATGGATGTGGATAACATTGTCAATATATGATAAATAGGGGATTGGGATCATGCATTAAAATATGTTAACCTAATGAGAAGTCGCTACCTAGGGTTAGGGCCTAGGACCCATTAAGTGTAGCCCTACCTGTGGTGAGCGGAATCGGACTACGTGACTCCATATGGTCCAACCAAGGTTCGGGTAAGGGGTCGAGTTACGAGTGTGGGAAGGTGTTAGGCACCCACCTCGCCCGGCCAGCCGGTCTCTGTGTTAGATGCTACGTGGGACGAATGTTGTTTCTCTCTTATTACGGGGATGGGGGATATTATGAACTACATTCGGGTGCTATGAATTAAACTAAAGTACAATAAACTACATTATATATGTAAAAGTGCGATTAAAGCGGTAAAACATGAAAGGACTACATTGGATCGACAAAATGCAATAATTATACTGTATGGTTGTATGCCCTGGCTCGGGGAGATGAGCGATAATTTGTGTTGCTTCTTTCTCGGTGAGATACTGGCTCTTTGAGTGATTTGGAAAAGAGTAAGCAGACAGAATAACGTACGTAACAAGGGAGTTTTGATTGTTATCCGTGCACGGGACGGGATACCAAAGCTAAGGAGCCAAAGCGCTCTATACTCGGAGGGACAATCGAAGGATCTGTCACCCGGGAAACCTCACATACTCACACACTCATGAGAGAAGGAGGAGAAATGAGGGTGAAAAGGGGAAAAGATGCAAGGAATCACTTGGGAGGGTCTCTCTACCCAAAATTCCTTGGGAAATGTGGGAGGGACCCTCCTATTTATAGGGAGGACCTTTTCTCTCTCTGGCG
>NW_025317815.1:0-5000 GCF_018873765.1 Telopea speciosissima
TCGTACTAAATAACGAGCTAATGAATCTCCTTCTTTTGCCATTGAATTTCCCAATCAAATTCGTCATGTAATTCATAATGATCAACCTTACGAAGATCCCACTCGATTCCGGAAGCTCGTAGCATTGGTCCTGATAAACCCCAATTTATTGCTTCTTCTCCACCAATAATGCCCACCCCCTCAACTCGTTCCAAAAAAATGGGATTCCGCGTAATAAGCTTTTGATATTCAGCAACCACTGTTAAAAAATAATTGCAGAAATCCAAACATTTATCTATCCAGCCATGAGGTAAATCAGCAGCTACTCCTCCGATACATAAATAATTATGCATCATTCGCATACCTGTGGCAGCTTCAAATAGATCATATATCAACTCTCTCTCTCTTTAAAAATATAGAAAAAAAGTGTCTGTGCCTGATATCTGCACATAAAAGTATTCAAGCCATAACACAAATGAGAAGCTATACGACTTAGTTCCAGCATAATAGCTCTGATATAGCTAGCTCTTTTAGGTACTTGAATGTTTCCCAACTGTTCTGGTCCATTTACTGTTATTGCCTCTGTGAACATAGTAGCTAAATAATCCCAACGTGTTACATAAGGCAGATATTGTATAATTGTTCGGTTTTCTGCAATTTTTTCCATTCCTCTGTGTAAATAACCCAATATGGGTTCACAGTCAATAACATCTTCACCATCTAAAGTAACGATGAGTCGAAGAACACCATGCATTGATGGATGGTGAGGACCCATATTGACTATCATAAGGTCTTTTCTTGTAACTGGTACAGTCATATCTTTTTTCCCGATTCATTATTCCATCAATTGCTGAAAACGAAACGAAATTCATAAAAATTCAAGATCTAATAAATCAAATAATTCAAAACGAATCTTCAAATTAACGAGTTTTTGCCTCTCGAATATCCAACTGACTAATTAATTGTTTATAACGGACTCCATTTTTCTTTGACAAATAAGCCAACAGCCGTTGACGTTTTCCCAAAATTTTCCGTAGACCTCGCTGAGATAAATAGTCTTTTCTGTGCAATTCCAAATGTGAAGTAAGCCTCCGTATCTTATTGGTGAAATTGAATATTTGAAATTCAACAGATCCTCTGTTTTCTTCTTTTTTTTCTTTTTCTTGTGAAATAATCGAGATAAATGAATTTTTTACCATATAAAGAATTCTTTTCCTATATTTCTTTCTTTTCTACAGATATGGATTTTACCAATCAGTAATAATAATGCCAGACCCTTTAATCTAGTATACAAAACCATCTGAATTTATTCATGTACTCTTTTTTTTTTTTCTTCTTTTTCTATCAAATTTATTAAATTAAGTTTTATCAATTCATTCCTAGATTGAATTGATACGTCATTCAATCCTGTGTCAAAATGTAATACAGGGGGCGTCTGTTTACCTTCATATAGCAGATATGACACGAATATATAGTATCAACTAATTTTCAATCGTTGATACATATGTATCCTTGACATACTGAAACGACTACCATTATTGGTATTAAACCAATAGCGATTTATACAAGCTAAATCTTCTAATCGATAATTGGGCCAAAGAAAGAACTTCAATTTCATGTTAATGAATTTATCTCTATCAACATCTTTGTTCTCATTCCAAAATTTACCACAGTTCCTTACGTTGTTTCCATTCCAAAATATTAGATTTCTATCTAGAGCATTTCCATTCTTAAAATTGAAACAAATTAAAATTCTCAATTCTCTACGACGTTTAGGCGATAAAATAGTTTCAGGAACAAGCAAATCATAGTAATTTTCACTCCCACCCCCAACCATTTTTTCATATCTTGCGATCGATCCATCAAAATCATTCTTATCAATATATCTTTTTTCTCGGTATCTTTGATTAGTTTGTTGTTTACTTTTATGGACTAATGAAATACTTATGGTTTGATACATAAAAAATTTTCCATCCCATTTTATAGACAGACGAATCGGTTCGATAATAAATATCCCCCTTTTTATCAATTCTGTAAAAGTTAGATCCCTCTGAATCAGCATTACGTTCAGACTCAGTTCTCCTCTTTGAATAGAGGATATAATAATTTCTTTTGGGTTTATCAGTCTAAGCAGGAGACAATATACCTTGATATTATTTATCATTCTTTGACTCAAAGGATCATTCCATCTGAATTGAAAAATAAAATATTTTTTCAGGAAAGAATCTAAGTACCATTCTGTATTGCTATTGCTCTTGAATTTCTTTTTCTTTTTCTTTCTACCTTTTTGAATGTTTAATCCCGCATAATCTTCTTCAAGATCTTTTTGTTGCTTTGGTAGAACTGATTCAAAATCTCCTTGTCCTAGCGGTTCTTTTTGATTTCGATTCTCCAATTCAAGAGATTTTTTTTTTTTAGATGATATAAAAAGATCCCCTTTTTCTTTTCTATTGATGTTTTTATTTTCACTAATGTTTTTATTTCTATTCAAATTTAAAAGAAGTAATTTGATTGGTATGACCCACGGTTTCATCTTATATGCATCAAATAGTAGGAGTAATTCTGGGAAGAACCAAAATTTCAAATTCGATACGGGACGATTTAGTATTTCTTCATTCATTCCCATCCAATCAAAAAAAAAAAACCTTTGCTTGGATGGGTTGATTTCTTGATGAATCGTGAGAAAAAAAAGATCTTTTTTATCCATTTTCTCTATTATTTGTATTTTATTTTGATAATAATCAGTCCCAGTCTTAGTATTTTTTTGAATGTTGGTCCCAGTATCCATATTGGCCCAGGCCTCAATATTGGCCTTTTTTATAAGAAAAAAATGGAGAATCCCCCAATCAAAATATTTTCTATCTGGATTTTTCTCCGTCTCAATAAGATAATCTTCCCCTAGATAATCATTAATAGAGATATCTTCTAGCCCATAAAACGATTCAAGTTTATGTGTGTTGTAATTATAGGGAATCTTTCGACTCTCGTTTACTTGTAAGGGTGATCCATAAATATATAAGTCCTTCCTACTTTCATAATTATAATTAATATATTTATGTGATAAACGATCATATCTGTAGTGTTTTTTAAATTTTTCTTTTTGATTCGGTAATGACTCCACCGTAGAATCGTTTTCTTTTTCGGAATGAATTAATTGGTCTTTTTCATATGAACCCAATTTTTTTGAATCTTTATTTTGAGCCCTACGGCGTTGATTGACTCTATTTCGCCATTTTTGTGGTACTAATCTAGCCCATCTAGTCTGAGATACATCATATTGATAATGACCCTTTAACCAGTTTTTCCATTCATTAATTCTAGAATTCCGAAATTTCTTATGCCTTGATTCGGAATGAAGTATTTCTTGTGTTTCAAAAAAATTCTTTATTATATCCTTAAGAAAAAGAGATGTTCCGTGGTATTGAAGTACAGATCTCAAGCGATACTTATTAATAACTTGAGTTTGCGATAATTTGTAAAAAACATATGTTTGTGGCAAGGAAGATTGATCACAAGAAATCTGCGAATTTTTATTACTAGTATTAAAAAGCGACTTTTTTATAGTCGAAATAGAGTGAATTGTATTTTGATTTGTTTCATTAATATCTTCTTGATTTATTTTAGTATTGTAATTGTAAATGTATTTATCAATAATTTTGTTTGTTGATTCAAGGAAAAGTTGTGCATTGATCCTGGGAATATTAATGATATATAGAAGAGTATCTATGTGTATCTTTTCAATGAAAAATTTAAAAAAAAAATGCCATTTACGTATTAATCGGGTATTTCTTCTTTTTAATATCTGCCAAAAATTTTTCGTCGATTTTGATTTTTTAATATCACAACTTGTTTCCTTAGGATTAATATTTATCTCTGAGGTTAGAAATATTTTTTTCTTGTCTTTTGTGATTTTTTCTATTTGATTTCTAATTGTGTTTGTCCTATTAGCTAGATTCTTCGTTTTTTTTTCTGCCAGTGAATAATTTGTCCAATCCGTGGATCTGACTCGAATGGATGATTCATGAATAATCTGATTTCTAATTATAGAATTTTGTGAATTTTTTAGATTTTCGTTGTCACTCGATCTTTTTTTTTTTTTTTCTTTTAAATTTTTTAGAACTAAAAAAAATTTCTTTTTCACTTTTTGAATTTTTTTTTCGAGTTCTTTAAAAATGGGTTTAAAAAAAGATGGTTGTTTTCGGGGAGAACCAAAAGGAAGTTCCGTTTCCATTCCCCAGACTGTTAAAAAACAAAAATTAGCTTTTTTGCCTTTTGTTTTCATTGGATCTCTATGGTGCGATCGTAGCTTAGATCTATACCAAGGTTTCAAACAGAAAGGAAAGAGAATCTTTACCTGAATACCTTCTATTAACCAGTTTTTTGGAAATTCTCTTTCTGATAATTGCACACCGTTATAAGTGCATTTAACATGAATTTCTCTATTCCACGCTTTAAAATCTTCGTACCACTCGGGGATTTGAAATAAAAAAATACGAACGACATTTTTAGCTATTATCAATGAAGGCAATACAAGATATTTTCTAAGAATCGAATGGGTTATTAATAAGCAACCCCTTATTGTTTGAGCAAATAGCATATTATCCCAGGTTTCTGCTATTTCTATTCGCTCTTTTTCTTCTTTTTTCTCCTGCGTTTTTTTCTCCTCAGAATCCAAAGTTTCGAATTCTGTATTTTTCCCCATCAAATTCCTAAAAATTAGCCTCATCATTCCGGAGATATGAAAAAAAAAAGGTTTGTCTATTCTGTCCAAAAAAAGCGGCGAATGCACATTTGCTTGAAAGAGTTTCCCTATAGTTGTTTTACGTTTTTGAGAGCGCATGGATCCTTTGATTAGATCTCGACGAAAATTCGGTTGTTGTGAATAACGTATTAAAGTCACTTCGTCCACTTGATCATAATTTTTTGTATTATTTGTATAAGTATTGGTATTCGCATTGTTCTCAGTAAAAATGATTATATGTTTGGTTTTCCTTAAACGAATCGGATCCTCTGATGATTCT
>NW_025317816.1:0-27640 GCF_018873765.1 Telopea speciosissima
TTTCAAAAAGTGTCCTTATCTCTTATTAGACGTGTGGATGCGATGTTGAGAGTCGATACCTTCGAATCGAGACCTATTTCGACATATGTTCATTTTTGGTTTAAAGCAGACCGGGTTGGTCGTTTGGGGTTATTTGGTGGCATTTCTATACTTTTTTCGGTTTGCGATTCCCTAAAAAGTATCATTATCTTTTATTAGATGTGTTGATGCGATGTTGAGGGTCGTGAGCATCGAATCGATACGTACTTTAATAAATGTTCATTTCCTGTCCGAACCGGACCGATGGGTCGATTGGAGCTATTTGGTGGCATTTCTTTACTTTTTAGGGTTTGGTATTTTCTAAAAAGTGCCCTTATCACTTATTAGATGTGTGCATCCGATGTTGAGGGTTGTGGCCTTCGAATCGATACCTATTTTGACATATGTTCATTTTCGGTTTAATCCAAACCGGGTGGGTCGTTTGGGGTTTTTTGGGGGCATTTCTGTACTATTTAGAGTTTGGTATTTTCTAAAAAGTGTCCGTATCTCTTATTAGACATGTGGATGTGATGTTGAGGGTCGTGACCTTCGAATCGATACCTATTTCGGCATATGTTCATTTTCGGTTTAAACCAGACTGGCTGGGTCGTTTTGGGTTATTTGGAAGCATTTTTGTACTTTTTTGGGTTTTGGATTCTCTAAAAAGTGTACTTATCTCTTATTAGATGTGTGGATGCGATGTTGTGGGTCGTGACCTTCGAATTGATACCTATTTTGGCATATGTTCATTTTCGATTTAAACCAAACCGGGTAGGTCGTTTGGGTTTATTAAGGGGCATTTCTATACTTTTTTGGGTTTTGTATTTTCTAAAAAGTGTCCTTATCTCTTATTAGATGTGTGGATGCGACTTTGAGGCTCGTGACCTTCGAATTGATACCTATTTTGGCATATGTTCATTTTCGGTTTAAACCAGACCGTGTGGGTCGTTTGGGGTTATTTGGGGGCATTTTTGTACTGTTTTGGGCTTGGGATTTTCTAAAAAGTGTCCTTATCCCTTATTAGACGTGTGGATGCGATGTTGAGGGTCGTGACCATCGAATCGATACGTACTTCGACATATGTTCATTTTTGGTTTGAACTAGACTTGTGGGTAGTTTGGAGTTATTTGGAAGCATTTCTGTACTTTTTTGGGCTGTGTATATTCTAAATAGTGTCATTTTCTCTTATTAGACGCGTAGATAGGATGTTGATGGTCATGACGTTCGAATCGATACCTATTTCGGCATATGTTCATTTTCGGTTTAAACTAGACCGGGTGGGTGATTTGGGGTTATTTGGGGGCATTTCTGTACTTTTTTGGGTTTTGTATTTTCTAAAAAGTGTCCTTATCTGTTATTAGACGTGTGGATACGATATTGAGGGTCGTGACCTTCGAATCGATACCTATTTCAGCATATGTTCATTTTTGGTCTAAACCAGATCGGGTGGGTCGTCTGGGGTTATTTGGGGGCATTTCTGTATTTTTTGGGCTTGGGATTTTTTAAAAAGTGTCCTTATCCCTTATTAGATGTGTGGATGCGATGTTGATGGTCGTGCCCATCGAATCGATACGTACTTCGACATATGTTCATTTTCAATTCGAACTAGACTGGTGGGTCATTTGGAGTTATTTGGGGGCATTTTTTTACTTTTTTGGGCTTTGTATATTTTTAATAATGTCCTTTTCTCTTATTAGACTCGTGGATAGGATGTCGATGGTCGGGACGTTCGAATCGATACCTATTTCGGCATATGTTCATTTTTTGTTTAAACCAGACCGGATGGGTCATTTGGGGTTATTTGGGGGCATTTCTGTACTTTTTTGGGTTTTATATGTTCTAAAAAGTGTCCTTATCTCTTATTAGATGTGTCGATACAATATTGAGGGTCGTGACCTTCGAATCGATACCTATTTCGACATATGTTCATTTTCGATTTAAACTAAACTGAGTGGGTCATTTGTGGTTATTTAGGCGTATTTCTATACTTTTTTGGGTTTGGGATTTTCTAAAAAGTGTCCTTATGTCTTATTAGATGTGTGGATGCGATGTTGAGGGTCGTGACATTCGAATCGATACCTATTTCAACATAAGTTCATTTTTGGTTCAAACTAGACCGGGTTTGTCGTTCGGGGTTATTTGGGGGCATTTCTGTACTTTTTTGGGTTTGGAATTCTGTAAAATGTTTCCTTATCTCTTTTAAGACATCTGGATGCGATGTTGAGGGTCGTGACCTTCGAATCGATACCTATTTCGATATATGTTCATTTTCGGTTTAAACCGGACCGGGTGGGTCGTTTGGGGTTATTTGGGGGCATTTTTGTACTTTTTTAGGTTTGTGATTCTCTAAAAAGTATCCTTATCTCATATTAGACGTGTGGATGCGATGTTTAGGGTCGTGACCTACGAATCGATACCAATTTTGGCATATGTTCATTTTCGGTTTAAACCAGGCCGGGTGGGTCGTTTTGGGTTATTTGGGGGCAATTCAATACTTTTTTGGGTTTTGTATATTCTAAAATGTGTCTTTATCTCTTATTACACGTGTGGATGGGATGTTGATGGTCGTGACGTTCGAATCGATATGTATTTAGACATATGTTCATTTTCGGTTTAAACCCGATCGGGAGTGTTCTTTTGGGTTATTTGGGAGTATTTCTGTACTTTTTGGGGTTGGGATTTTTTGAAAATTGTCCTTATCTCTTATTAGACGTGTGGATGCGATGTTGAGAGTTGATACCTTGGAATCGACACCTACTTCGACATATGTTCATTTTCGGTTTAAACCAGACTGGGTTGGTCGTTTGGGGTTATTTCGTGGCATTTCTGTACTTTTTATGGCTTGCGATTCCCTAAAAAGTTTCCTTATCTCTTATTAGAGGTGTGGATGCGATGTTGAGGGTCGTGACGTTCGAATCGATACCTATTTCGACATATGTTCATTTTCGGTTTAAACAAGACCAGGTGGGTCGTTTGGGGTAATTTGGGGCATTTCTATACTTTTTAGGGTTTTGGATCTGCTCAAAAGTGTTGTTATCTCTTATTAGATGTGTGGATGCAATTTTGAGGATCGTGACCTTCGAATCGATACCTATTTTGGCATCAGTTCATTTTCGATTTAAACCCGACTGGGTAGGTCGTTTGGGGTTATTTGGGGGCATTTCTGTACTTTTTTAGGTTTTATATGTTCTAAAAAGTGTCCTTATCTCTTATTAGATCTGTGGATACAATATTGAGGGTCGTGACCTTCGAATCGATACCTATTTCGACATATGTTCATTTTCGGTTTAAACCAAATCGAGTGGGTCGTTTGTGGTTATTTAGGGGCATTTCTGTACTTTTTTGGGTTTGGGATTTTCTAAAAAGTGTCCTTATGTCTTATTAGATGTGTGGATGCGATGTTGAGGGTCGTGACATTCGAATCGATACCTATTTCAACACAAGTTCATTTTTGGTTCAAACTAGACCGGGTTTGTCGTTCGGGGTTATTTGGGGGCATTTCTATGTTGTTTTGGGTTTGGAATTCTGTAAAATGTGTCCTTATCTCTTTTAAGACATCTGGATGCGATGTTGAGGGTCGTGACCTTCGAATCGATACCTATTTCGACATATGTTCATTTTTGGTTTAAACCGGACCGGGTGGGTTGTTTGGGGTTATTTGGGGGCATTTCTATACTTTTTTAGGTTTGTGATTCTCTAAAAAGTATCCTTATCTCTTATTAGACGTGTGGATGCGATGTTTAGGGTCGTGACCTTCGAATCGATACCAATTTTGGCATATGTTCATTTTCGGTTTAAACCAGGCCGGGTGGGTCGTTTTGGGTTATTTGGGGGCAATTCAGTAGTTTTTTGGGTTTTGTATATTCTAAAATGTGTCTTTATCTCTTATTACACGTGTGGATGGGATGTTGATGGTCGTGACATTCGAATCGATACGTATTTAGACATATGTTCATTTTTGGTTTAAACCCGACCGGGAGGGTTGTTTTGGGTTATTTGGGGGTATTTCTGTACTTTTTGGGGCTTGGGATTTTTTGAAAATTGTCCTTATCTCTGATTAGACGTGTGGATGCGATGTTGAGAGTTGATACCTTCGAATCGACACCAATTTTAACATTTTTTCATATTCGGTTTAAACCAGACCGGGTTGGTCGTTTGGGGTTATTTCATGGCATTTCAGTACTTTTTTCGGCTTGCGATTCCCTAAAAAGTTTCCTTATCTCTTATTAGACGTGTGGATGCGATGTTGAGGGTCGTGACCTTCGAATCGATACCTATTTTGGCATCAGTTCATTTTCGGTTTAAACAAGACCGGGTAGGTTGTTTGGGGTTATTTGGGGGCATTTCTGTACTTTTTTGGGTTTGGTATTTTCTAAAAAGTGTCATTATCTCTTATAAGACATGTGGATGTGATGTTGAGGGTCATGACCCTCAAATCGATACCGATTTTGGCATATGTTCATTTTCGATTTAAACCGGACCGGGTGGGTCGTTTGGGGTTATTTGGGGGCATTTCTATACTTTTTTGGGTTTTGTATCTTCTAAAAAGTGTCCTTATCTCTTATTAGTTGTGTGGATGCGATGTTGAGGGTCGTGACCTTCGTATCGATGCTTATTTTGACATATGTCATTTTCAGTTTAAACTAGACCAGGTGGGTCGTTTGGGTTTTTTTGGGGACATTTCGGTACTTTTTTTGGTTTGCGATTCTCTAAAAAGTGTCATTATCTCTTATTAGACGTGTGGATGTGATGTTGTGGGTCGTGACCTTCGAATTTATACGTACTTCGACATATGTTTATTTTTTGTCCGAACCAGACCGATGGGTCGTTTATAGTTATTTGGGGGCATTTCTATACTTTTTTGCGTTTCGGATTTTCTAAAAAAAGTCCTTATCTCTTATTTGACGTGTGGCTGCGATGTTGACGGTCGTGACATTTGAATCGATACCTATTTTGGCATATGTTAATTTTTGGTTTAAACCAGACTGGGTGGGTCATTTGTGGTTATTTGGGGGCATTTCAATACTTTTTTGGGTTTTGTATATTCTAATTAGTGTCATTTTCTCTTATTAGACG
Organism: Telopea speciosissima; assembly: GCF_018873765.1. Taxonomy (NCBI): domain Eukaryota; kingdom Viridiplantae; phylum Streptophyta; class Magnoliopsida; order Proteales; family Proteaceae; genus Telopea; species Telopea speciosissima. The sequence continues at coordinate 5,095 of NW_025317816.1, forward strand.
TGTGGATACGATGTTGAGGGTCGTGACATTCGAATCGTTACCTATTTCAGCATATGTTCATTTTCGATTCAAACCAGACCGGGTGTGTCGTTCGGGGATATTTGGGGGCATTTTTGTATTTTTTTTTGTTTGAAATTCTCTAAAAAGTGTCCTTATCTCTTGTTGGACATGTGGATACGATGTTGAGGGTCCTGATCATCGAATCGATACCTATTTCCACATATGTTCATTTTCAGTTTAAACCAGACTGGGTGGGTCGTTGGGGGATATTTGGGGGCATTTTTGTACTTTCTTGGATTTTGGATTCTCTAAAAAGTGTCCTTATCTCTTATTAGACGTCTGGATACGATGTTGAGGGTCGTGACCTTCGAATCGAAACGTATTTTGACATATGTTAATTTTTGGTTTAATCCAGACCGGGTGGGTCGTTCGGGGTTATTTGAGGCCATTGCTGTACATTTTTGGGCTTGGAAATTTCTGACAAGTGTCTTTATCTCTTATTAGATGTGTAGATGCGATGTTGAGGGTCGTGACCTTCGAATCGATACATATTTTGACATATGTTCATTTTTGTTTAAACCGGACCGGGTGTGTCGTTTGGGGGCATTTCTATACTTTTTTAGGTTTGCGATTCTCTAAAATGTATCCTTATCTCTTATTAGACGTGTGGATGCGATGTTGAGGGTCGTGACCTTGAATTGATACCTATTTCGACATACGTTCATTTTCTATTTAAACCAGGCCGGGTGGGTCGTTTGGGGTTATTTGGGGGCATTTCTATACTTTTTAGGATTTTGGACCTTCTACGAAGTGTCGTTATCTCTTATTAGATGTGTGGTTGCGATTTTGTTTGTACTTTTTTGGGTTTGGTATTTTCTAAAAAGTGTCCTTATCGCTTATGAGACATGTGATTGTGATGTTGAGGGTCTTGACCTTCAAATCGATACCTATTTTGGCAAATGTTCATTTTCGGTTTAAACCGAACCGGGTGGGTTGTTTGGGGTTTTTTGGGGGCATTTCTATACTTTTTTTTGGGTTTTGTATATTCTAAAAAGTGTCCTTATCTCTTGTTAGTTGTGTGAATGCGATGATGAGGGTCGTGACCCCCGATACCTATTTTGACATATGTCATTTTTTGTTTAAACCAGACCAGGTGGGTCGTTTGGGGTTATTTGGGGGCATTTCGGTTTTTTTTTGGGTTTGCGATTCTCTAAAAAGTGTCCTTATCTCTTATTAAGCGTGTGGATGTGATGTTGTGGGTCGTGACCTTCGAATTGATACGTACTTCGACATACGTTTATTTCCAGTCCGAACCAGACCGGTGGGTCGTTTGGAGTTATTTGGGGGCATTTTTGTACTTGTTTGTGTTTTGGATTTTCTAAAAAAAGTCCTTATCTCTTATTAGACGTGTGGATGCGATGTTGAGGGTCGTGACATTCGAATCGATACCTATTTCAGCATATGTTCATTTTCGGTTAAAACCAGAACAGGTGGGTCGTTTGGGGTTATTTTGGGGCATTTCTGTACTTTTTTGGGTTTGTGATTCTCTAAAAAGTGTCCTTATCTCTTATTAGACGTGTGGATGCGATGTTGACGGTCGTGACTTTCGAATCGAATAATATTTCGACATATGTTCAATTTACTGTTTAAACTAGACGGTGGGTTGTTTGGGTTATTTGGGGGCATTTATGTACTTTTTTGGTCTGTGGATTTTCTAAAATCTGTCATTATCTCTTATTAGACATGTGGATGCGATGTTGTGGGTCGTGAGCATCGAATCGATACGTACTTCGACATATGTTCATTTCTGTCCGATTCAGACCGATGGGTCGTTTGGAGTTATTTGGTGGCATTTCTGTACTTTTTAGGGTTTGATATTTTCTAAAAAGTGCCTTTATCACTTATTAGACGTGTGCATGCGATGTTGAGGGTTGTGGCCTTCGGATCGATACCTATTTTGACATATTTTCATTTTCGGTTTAATCCGGACCAGAGTGGGTCGTTTGGGGTTTTTGGAGGCATTTCGTACTCTTTAGAGTCTGGTATTTTCCAAAAAGTGTCCTTATCTTTTATTAGACGTGTGGATGCGATGTTGAAGGTTGTGACCTTCGAATCGATACCTATTTCGGCATATGTTCATTTTCGGTTTAAACCAGATCGGGTGGGTCGTTTTGGGTAATTTGGTGGCATTTACGTAACTTTTTGGGTTTGAGATTTTGTAAAATGTGTCCTTATCTCTTATTAGACGTGTGGATGAGATGTTGAGGGTGGTGACCTTGAATCCATGCCTATTTCGACATATGTTCATTTTCGGTTTAAACCAGACGGGGTGGGTCGTGGGGGTTATTTGTGAGCATTTTTGTACTTTTTAGGGTTTTGTATTTTTGAAAATGGTCCTTATCTCTTATTAGATGTGTGGATGCGATGTTGAGGGTCGTGACCTTGAATCGATATCTATTTTGGCATATGTTCATTTTTGTTTAAACTGGACCGGTGGGACGTTTGGGTTTATTTGGGGGCATTTCTGTACTTTTTTTGGGTTTGGTATTTTCTAAAAAGTGTCTTTATCTCTTAATAGACGTGTGGATACGATGTAGAAGGTCGTGACCTTGAATCGATAACTATTTCGGCATATGTTCATTTTTGGTTTAAACCAAACTGGGTGGGTCGTTTGGGGTTATTTGGGGGCATTTCTGTACTTTTTTGGGCTCGGGATTTTCTAAAAAGAGTCCTTATCCCTTATTAGACGTGTGGATGCGATGTTGAGGGTCATGACCATCGAATCGATATGTACTTCGACATATGTTCGTTTTCGTTTCGAACTAGACTGGTGGGTCGTTTGGAGTTATTAGGGGGCATTTCTGTACTTTTTTGGGCTTTGTATATTCTAAATAGTGTCCTTTTCACTTTTTAGACTCATGGATAGGATGTTGATGGTCGTGGCGTTTGAATCGATACCTATTTCAGCATATGTTCATTTTCGGTTCCAAACCAGACCGGGTGTGTCGTTCGGGGTTATTTGGGGGCATTTCTATACTTTTTTGGGTTTGGTATTTTTTAAAAAGTGTCATTATCTCTTATAAGACATGTGGATGTGATGTTGAGGGTCATGACCCTCAAATCGATACCGATTTTGGCATATGTTCATTTTCGATTTAAACCGGACCGGGTGGGTCGTTTGGGGTTATTTGGGGGCATTTCTATACTTTTTTGGGTTTTGTATCTTCTAAAAAGTGTCCTTATCTCTTATTAGTTGTGTGGATGCGATGTTGAGGGTCGTGACCTTCGTATCGATGCTTATTTTGACATATGTCATTTTCAGTTTAAACTAGACCAGGTGGGTCGTTTGGGTTTTTTTGGGGACATTTCGGTACTTTTTTTGGTTTGCGATTCTCTAAAAAGTGTCCTTATCTCTTATTAGACGTGTGGATGTGATGTTGTGGGTCGTGACCTTCGAATTTATACGTACTTCGACATATGTTTATTTTTTGTCCGAACCAGACCGATGGGTCGTTTATAGTTATTTGGGGGCATTTCTATACTTTTTTTGCGTTTTGGATTTTCTAAAAAAAGTCCTTATCTCTTATTTGACGTGTGGATGCGATGTTGACGGTCGTGACATTTGAATCGATACCTATTTTGGCATATGTTAATTTTTGGTTTAAACCAGACTGGGTGGGTCATTTGTGGTTATTTGGGGGCATTTCAATACTTTTTTGGGTTTTGTATATTCTAATTAGTGTCATTTTCCCTTATTAGACGTGTGGATACGATGTTGAGGGTCGTGACATTCGAATCGTTACCTATTTCAGCATATGTTCATTTTCGATTCAAACCAGACCAGGGTGTGTCGTTCGGGGATATTTGGGGGCATTTTTGTATTTTTTTTGGTTTGAAATTCTCTAAAAAGTGTCCTTATCTCTTGTTGGACATGTGGATACGATGTTGAGGGTCCTGATCATCGAATCGATACCTATTTCCACATATGTTCATTTTCAGTTTAAACCAGACTGGGTGGGTCGTTGGGGGATATTTGGGGGCATTTTTGTACTTTCTTGGATTTTGGATTCTCTAAAAAGTGTCATTATCTCTTATTAGACGTCTGGATACGATGTTGAGGGTCGTGACCTTCGAATCGAAACGTATTTTGACATATGTTAATTTTTGGTTTAATCCAGACCGGGTGGGTCGTTCGGGGTTATTTGAGGCCATTGCTGTACATTTTTGGGCTTGGAAATTTCTGACAAGTGTCTTTATCTCTTATTAGATGTGTAGATGCGATGTTGAGGGTCGTGACCTTCGAATCGATACCTATTTTGGTATATTATCATTTTCGGTTTAAACTAGACCGGGTCGGTTATTTTGGGTTATTTGGGGGCATTTCAGTACTTTTTTGGGTTTTGTATATTCTAAAATGTGTCTTTATCTCTTATTACACGTGTGGATGGGATGTTGATGGTCGTGACGTTCGAATCGATACGTATTTAGACATATGTTCAATTTCGGTTTAAACCCGATCGGGAGTGTTGTTTTGGGTTATTTGGGGGTATTTCTGTACTTTTTGGGGTTGGGATTTTTTGAAAATTGTCCTTATCTCTTATTAGATGTGTTGATGCGATGTTGAGAGTTGATACCTTGGAATCGACACCTATTTGGAACATATGTTCATTTTCGGTTTAAATCCGACCGGGCTGGTCGTTTGGGGTTATTTAGTGGCATTTCTGTACTTTTTTTGGATTGCGATTCCCTAAAAAGTTTCCTTATCTCTTATTAGACGTGTGGATGCGATGTTGAGGGTCGTGACGTTCGAATCGATACCTATTTCGACATATGTTCATTTTCGGTTTACACAAGACCGAGTGGGTCGTTTGGGGTAATTTGGGGCATTTCTTTACATTTTAGGGTTTTGGATCTGCTCAAAAGTGTTGTTATCTCTTATTAGATGTGTGGATGCAATTTTGAGGGTCGAGACCTTCGAATCGATACCTATTTTGGCATCAGTTCATTTTCGATTTAAACCCGGCTGGGTAGGTCGTTTGGGGTTATTTGGGGGCATTTCTGTATTTTTTTGGGTTTTATATGTTCTAAAAAGTGTCCTTATCTCTTATTAGATGTATGGATACAATATTGAGGGTCGTGACCTTCGAATCGATACCTATTTCGCCATATGTTCATTTTCGGTTTAAACCAAACCGAGCGGGTCGTTTGTGGTTATTTAGGGGCATTTCTGTATTTTTTTGGGTTTGGATTTTCTAAAAAGTGTCCTTATGTCTTATTAGATGTGTGGATGCGATGTTGAGGGTCGTGACATTCGAATCGATACCTATTTCAACATAAGTTCATTTTTTGTTCAAACTAGACCGGGTTTGTCGTTCGGGGTTATTTGGGGGCATTTCTGTGCTTTTTTGGGTTTGGAATTCTGTAAAATGTGTCCTTATCTCTTTTAAGACATCTGGATGCGATGTTGAGGGTCGTGACCTTCGAATCGATACCTATTTAGACATATGTTCATTTTCGGTTTAAACCGGACCGGGTGGGTCGTTTGGGGTTATTTTGGGGCATTTCTGTACTTTTTTAGGTTTGTGATTCTCTAAAAAGTATCCTTATCTCTTATTAGACGTGTGGATGCAATGTTTAGGGTCGTGACCTTCGAATCGATACCAATTTTGGCATATGTTCATTTTCGGTTTAAACCAGGCCGGGTGGGTCGTTTTAGGTTATTTGGGGGCAATTCAGTACTTTTTTGGGTTTTGTATATTCTAAAATGTGTCTTTATCTCTTATTACACGTGTGGATGGGATGTTGTTGGTCGTGACATTCGAATCGATACGTATGTAGACATATGTTCATTTTCGATTTAAACCCGACCGGGAGGGTTGTTTTGGGTTATTTGGGGGTATTTCTGTACTTTTTGGGGCTTCGGATTTTTTGAAAATTTTTCTTATCTCTTATTAGACGTGTGGATGCGATGTTGAGAGTTGATACCTTCGAATCGACACCAATTTCGACATATGTTCATATTCGGTTTAAACCAGACCGGGTTGGTTGTTTGGGGTTATTTCATGGCATTTCTATACTTTTTTCGGCTTGCGATTCCCTAAAAAGTTTCCTTATCTCTTATTAGACGTGTGGATGCGATGTTGAGGGTCGTGACCTTCAAATCGATACCTATTTTGGCATCAGTTCATTTTCGATTTAAACAAGACCGGGTAGGTCGTTTGGGGTTATTTGGGGGAATTTCTGTACCTCTTTGGGTTTGGTATTTTCTAAAAAGTGTCCTTATCTCTTATAAGAAATGGGGATGTGATGTTGAGGGTCGTGACCCTTAAATCGATACTGATTTTGGCATATGTTCATTTTCGATTTAAACCGGACCGGGTGGGTCGTTTAGGGTTATTTGGGTGCATTTCTATACTTTTTTGGGTTTTGTATCTTCTAAAAAGTGTCCTTATCTCTTATTAGTCGTGTGGATGCGATGTTGAGGGTCGTGACCTTCGTATCGATGCTTATTTTGACATATGTCATTTTCGATTTAAACCAGACCAGGTGGGTCGTTTGGGTTTATTTGGGGACATTTCGGTACTTTTTTGGGTTTGCGATTCTCTAAAAAGTGTCCTTATCTCTTATTAGACGTGTAGATGTGATGTTGTGGGTCGTGACCTTCGAATTTATACGTACTTTGACATATGTTTATTTCTGGTCCAAACCGGACCGGTGGGTCGTTTATAGTTATTTGGGGGCATTTCTATACTTTTTTGCTTTTCGGATTTTCTAAAAAAAGTCCTTATCTCTTATTTGACATGTGGATGCGATGTTGACGATCATGACATTTGAATCGATACCTATTTCGGCATAAGTTAATTTTCGGTTTAAACCAGACTGGGTGGGTCATTTGTGGTTATTTGGGGGCATTTCAGTACTTTTTTGGGTTTTGTATATTCTAAATAGTATCATTTTCTCTTATTAGACATGTGGATACAATGTTGAGGGCCGTGACATTCGAATCGTTACCTATTTCAGCATATGTTCATTTTCGATTCAAACCAAATCGGGCATGTCGTTCGGGGATATTTGGGGGCATTTTTGTACTTTTTTTGGTTTGAAATTCTCTAAAAAGTGTCCTTATCTCTTGTTGGACATGTGGATACGATGTTGAGGGTCGTGCTCGTCGAATCGATACCTATTTCCACATATGTTCATTTTTAGTTTAAACCAGACCGGGTGGGTCGTTGGGGGATATTTGGGGGCATTTTTGTACTTTCTTGGATTTTGGATTCTCTAAAAAGTGTCTTATCTATTATTAGACGTTTGGATACGATGTTGAGGGTCGTGACCTTCGAATCGAAACGTATTTCGACATATGTTAATTTTTGGTTTAATCCAGACCGGGTGGGTCGTTTGGGGTTATTTGAGGCCATTGCTGTACATTTTTGGGCTTGGAAATTTCTGACAAGTGTCTTTATCTCTTATTAGATGTGTGGATGCGATGTTGAGGGTCGTGACCTTCGAATCGATACCTATTTCGACATATGTTCATTTTTTGTTTAAACCGGACCGGGTGTGTCATTTGGGGGCATTTCTATACTTTTTTAGGTTTGCGATTCTCTAAAATGTATCCTTATCTCTTATTAGACGTGTGGATGCGATGTTGAGGGTCGTGACCTTCGAATTGATACCTATTTTGGCATATGTTCATTTTCTATTTAAACCAGGCCGGGTGGGTTGTTTTGGGTTATTTGGGGGCATTTCAGTACTTTTTTGGGTTTTGTATATTCTAAAATGTGTCTTTATCTCTTATTAGACATGTGGATGGGATGTTGATGGTCTTGACGTTCGAATCGATACCTATTTCGACATATGTTCATTTTCGGTATAAACCAGATTGGGTGGGTTGTTTAGGGTTATTTGGGGGAATTTATGTACTTTTGGGCTTGGGATTTTTGAAAAGTGTCCTTATCTCTTATTAGACGTGTGGCTGCGATGTTGAGAGTCGATACCTTCGAATCAACACCTATTTCCACATATATTCATTTTCGGTTTAAACTACACCGGATGGGTCATTTGGGGTTATTTTACGGCATTTTTGTACTTTTTTTGGTTTGCGATTCCCTAAAAAGTATCCTTATCTCTTATAACACGTATGGACGCGATGTTGAGGGTCGTGTCGTTCGAATCGATACCTATTTCGACATACGTTCATTTTTTATTTAAACCAGACCGGGTGGGTCGTTTGGGGTTATTGGGGGGCATTTCTATACTTTTTAGGATTTTGGACCTTCTACGAAGTGTCGTTATCTCTTATTAGATGTGTGGTTGCGATTTTGTTTCTGTACTTTTTTGGGTTTGGTATTTTCTAAAAAGTGTCCTTATCGCTTATGAGACATGTGATTGTGATGTTGAGGGTCTTGACCTTCAAATCGATACCTATTTTGGCAAATGTTCATTTTCGGTTTAAACCGAACCGGGTGGGTTGTTTGGGGGTTTTTTGGGGGCATTTCTATACTTTTTTTGGGTTTTGTATATTCTAAAAAGTGTCCTTATCTCTTGTTAGTTGTGTGAATGCGATGATGAGGGTCGTGACCTTCGAATCGATACCTATTTTGATATATGTCATTTTTTGTTTAAACCAGACCAGGTGGGTCGTTTGGGGTTATTTGGGGGCATTTGGGTAATTTTTTTGGGTTTGCGATTCTCTAAAAAGTGTCCTTATCTCTTATTAGACGTGTGGATGTGATGTTGTGGGTCGTGACCATCGAATTGATACGTACTTCGACATACGTTTATTTCCAATCCGAACCAGACCGGTGGGTCGTTTGGAGTTATTTGGGGGCATTTCTGTACTTTTTTGGGTTTCGGATTTTCTAAAAAAAGTCCTTATCTCTTATTAGACGTGTGGATGCGATGTTGAGGGTCGTGACATTCGTATCGATACCTATTTCAGCATATGTACATTTTCGGTTAAAACAAGAATAGGTGGGTCGTTTGGGGTTATTTGGGGGCATTGCTGTACTTTTTTCGGTTCGTGATTCTCTAAAAAGTGTCCTTATCTCTTATTAGACGTGTGGATGCGATGTTGACGGTCGTGACTTTCGAATCGAATAATATTTCGACATATGTTCAATTTCTGTTTAAACTAGACTGGGTGGGTTGTTTGGGTTATTTGGGGGCATTTATGTACTTTTTGGTCTTTGGATTTTCTAAAATGTGTCATTATCTCTTATTAGACATGTGGATGCGATGTTGTGGGTCGTGAGCATCGAATCGATACGTACTTCGACATATGTTCATTTCCTGTCCGATTCAGACCGATGGGTCGTTTGGAGTTATTTGGTGGCATTTCTGTACTTTTTAGGGTTTGATATTTTCTAAAAAGTGCCTTTATCACTTATTAGACGTGTGCATGCGATGTTGAGGGTTGTGGCCTTCGGATCGATACCTATTTTGACATATTTTCATTTTCGGTTTAATCCAGACCGAGTGGGTCGTTTGGGGTTTTTTGGAGGCATTTCTGTACTCTTTAGAGTCTGGTATTTTCCAAAAAGTGTCCTTATCTTTTATTAGACGTGTGGATGCGATGTTGAAGGTTGTGACCTTCGAATCGATACCTATTTCGGCATATGTTCATTTTCGGTTTAAACCAGATCGGGTGGGTCGTTTTGGGTAATTTGGTGGCATTTCTGTAACTTTTTGGGTTTGAGATTTTGTAAAATGTGTCCTTATCTCTTATTAGACGTGTGGATGAGATGTTGAGGGTGGTGACCTTCGAATCCATGCCTATTTCGACATATGTTCATTTTCGGTTTAAACCAGACAGGGTGGGTCGCTGGGGGTTATTTGTGAGCATTTTTGTACTTTTTAGGGTTTTGTATTTTTTGAAAATGGTCCTTATCTCTTATTAGATGTGTGGATGCGATGTTGAGGGTCGTGACCTTCGAATCGATATCTATTTTGGCATATGTTCATTTTTTGTTTAAACTGGACCAGGTGGGACGTTTGGGTTTATTTGGGGGCATTTCTGTACTTTTTTGGGTTTTGTATTTTCTAAAAAGTGTCCTTATCTCTTATTAGACGTGTGGATACGATTTTGAGGGTCTTGACCTTCGAATTGATAACTATTTCGGCATATGTTCATTTTTGGTTTAAACCAAACTGGGTGGGTCGTTTGGGGTTATTTGGGGGCATTTCTGTACTTTTTTGGGCTTGGGATTTTCTAAAAAGAGTCCTTATCCCTTATTAGATGTGTGGATGCGATGTTGAGGGTCATGACCATCGAATCGATATGTACTTCGACATATGTTCGTTTTCGTTTCGAACTAGACTGGTGGGTCGTTTGGAGTTATTAGGGGGCATTTCTGTACTTTTTTGGGCTTTGTATATTCTAAATAGTGTCCGTTTCTCTTTTTAGACGCATGGATAGGATGTTGATGGTCGTGGCGTTTGAATCGATACCTATTTCAGCATATGTTCATTTTCGGTTCAAACCAAACCGAGCGTGTCGTTTGGGGTTATTTGGGGGCATTTCTATAATTTTTTGGGTTTGGGATTCTCTAAAAAGTGTCCTTATCTCTTCTTAGACATGTGGATACGATGTTGAGGGTCGCGATCGTCGAATTGATACCTATTTCCACATATGTTCATTTTTAGTTCAAACTAGACCGGGTGGGTCATTTTGGGTTATTTGGGAGCATTTTTGGGTTTTGGATTCTCTAAAAAGTGTCCTTATCTCTTATTAGACGTCTGGAAGCGATGTTGAGGGTCGTGACCTTCGAATCGATACGTATTTTGACATATGTTCATTTTTGGTTTAATCTAGACCGGGTGGGTCGTTTAGGGTTATTTGGGGGCATTTCTGTACTTTTTTGGGCTTGGGTTTTTTTGACAAGTGTCATTATCTCTTATTAGATGTGTGGATGCGATGTTGAGGGTCGTGACCTTCGAATCGATACCTATTTCGACATATGTTCATGTTCGATTTAAATAGGATCGGGTGGGTCATTTGGGGTTATTTGGGGGCATTTCTGTACTTTTTTAGGTTTGCGATTCTCTAAAAAGTGTCCTTATCTCTTACTAGACGTGTGGATGTGATGTTGAGGGTCTTGACGTTCGAATCGATACCTATTTTGGCATATGTTCATTTCGGTTTAAACCAGACCGGGTGGGTCAGTTGGGGTTATTTGGGGTTATTTGGGGGCATTTCTGTACTTTTTTGGGTTTTGTATTTTCTAAAAAGTGTCCTTATCTCTTATTAGACGTGTGGATACGATATTGAGGGTCGTGACCTTCGAATCGTTACCTATTTCGACATATATTCATTTTCGGTTTAAACCAGACCGGGTCGGTTGTTTTGGGTTATTTGGGGGCATTTCAGTACTTTTTTGGGTTTTGTATATTCTAAAATGTGTCTTTATCTCTTATTAGACTTGTGGATGGGATGTTGATGGTCTTGACGTTGGAATCGATACCTATTTTGACATATGTTCATTTTCGGTATAAACCAGACTGGGTGGGTTTTTTAGGGTTATTTGGGGGCATTTCTGTACTTTTGGGCTTGGGATTTTTCAAAAAGTGTCCTTATCTCTTATTAGACGTGTGGATGCGATATTGAGAGTCGATACCTTTGAATCGACACCTATTTCGACATATATTCATTTTCGGTTTAAACCAGACCAGGTGGGTTGTTTGGGATTATTTGGTGGCATTTCTGTACTTTTCTTGGTTTGCGATTCCCTAAAAAGTTTCCTTATCTCTTATTACACGTGGGGACGCGATGTTGAGGGTCGTGACGTTCGAATCGATACCTATTTCGACATATGTTCATTTTCGATTTAAACCAGACCGGGTGGGTCGTTTGGGGTTATTTGGGGGCATTTCTATACTTTTTAGAGTTTTGGACCTTCTAAGAAGTGTCGTTATCTCTTATTAGCTGTGTGGATGCGATTTGGAGGGTCGTGACCTTCGAATTGATACCTCTTTCGGCATCTATTCATTTTCGGTTTAAATCTGACATGGGTCGTTTGGGGTTATTTGGGGGCATTTTTGTACTTTTTTGGGTTTGGTATTTTCTAAAAAGTGTCATTATCTCTTATGAGACATGTGGATGTCATGTTGAGGGTTGTGACCTTCAAATCGATACCTATTTCGGCATATGTTTATTTTCGGTTTAAATCGGACTGGGTGGGTTGTTTGGGGTTATTTGGGGGCATTTCTGTACTTTTTTGGGTTTTGCATATTCTAAAATGTGTCCTTATCTCTTATTAGTCGTGTGGATGCGATGTTGAGGGTCGTGACCTTCGAATCGATACCTATTTTGACATATGTCATTTTAGGTTTAAACCAGACCAAGTGGGTCGTTTGGGGTTATTTGGGGGCATTTCGTTAATTTTTTGGGTTTGTGATTCTCTAAAAAGTGTTCTTATCTCTTATTAGAGGTGTGGATGCGATGTTGGCGGTCGTGACTTTCGAATCGATTCCTATTTCGACATATGTTCAATTTCTGTTTAAACCAGACTGGGTGGGTTGTTTGGGGGTTATTTGAGGGCATTTTTATACTTTTTTGGGCTTGTGATTTCTAAAAAGTGTCCTTATCTCTTATTAGACATCTGGATGCGATGTTGAGGGTCGTGAGCATCGAATCAATATGTACTTCGACATATGTTCATTTCCTGTCCGAACCAGACCGATGGGTCGTTCGGAGCTATTTGGTGGCATTTCTGTACTTTTTAGGGTTTGGTATTTTCTAAAAAGTGCCCTTATCACTTCTTAGAAGTGTGCATGCGATGTTGAGGGTTGTGGCCTTCGAATCGATACCTATTTTGACATATGTTCATTTTGGGTTTAATCCAGACCGGGTGGGTCGTTTGGGGTTTGTTATGGGCATTTTTGTACTCTTTAGAGTTTGTTATTTTCTAAAAAGTGTCCTTATCTCTTATTAGACGTGTGAATGTGATGTTGTTGGCCGTGACCTTCGAATTTATACGTACTTCGACATATGTTTATTTACGGTCTGAACCAAACCGGTGGGTCGTTTATAGTTATTTGGGGGCATTTCTGTACTTTTTTGGGTTTTGGATTTTCTAAAAAAAGTCTTTATCTCTTATTAGATGTGTGGATGCGATGTTGAGGGTCGTGACATTCGAATTGATACCTATTTCGGCATATGTTCATTTTCGATTTAAACCAGACTAGGTGTGTCGTTCGGGGTTATTTGGGGGCATTTTTGTATTTTTTTTTGGTTTGGAATTCTCTAAAAATTGTCTTTTTCTCTTGTTAGATGTGTGGATACCATGTTGAGGGTCATGACATTCGAATCGATACCTATTTCAGCATATGTTCATTTTCGGTTCAAACCAGACCGGGTGGTTCGTTTGGGGTTATTTGGGAGCAATCTGTACTTTCTTGGGTTTTGGATTCTCTAAAAAGTGTCTTTATCTCTTATTAAACGTCTGGATACGATGTAGAGGGTCGTGATCATCAAATCGATACGTATTTTGATATATGCTCATTTTCGATTTAATCCAGACCGGGTGGGTCGTTTAGGGTTATTTGGGGGCATTTCTGTACTTTTTTAGGTTTGGAATTTTCTGACAAGTGTCCTTATCTCTTATTAGATGTCTGGATGCGATGTTGAGGGTCGTGCCCTTCTAATCGATACGTATTTCGATATATGTTCATTTTTTATTTAAACCGGATCGGGTGTGTCGTTTGGGATTATTTGAGGGCATTTTTGTACTTTTTTAGGTTTGCGATTCTCTAAAAAGTGTCCTTATCTCTTATTAGACGTGTGGATGTGATGTTGAGGGTCGTGACCTTCGAATCGATACCAATTTTGGCATATGTGCATTTTCGGTTTAAACCAGACCGGGTGGGTCGTTTGGGTTTATTTGGGGGATTTCCGTACTTTTTTGGGTTTTGTATTTTCTAAAGGGTGTCCTTATCTCTTATTAGATGTGTGAATGCGATTTTGAGGGTCGTGACCTTCAAATCGATACCTATTTTGGCATATGTTCATTTTCGGTTTAAAACAGACCGGGTGGGTCGTTTGGGTTTATTTGGGGGATTTCTGTACTTTTTTGGATTTTATATTTTCTAAAAAGTGTCCTTATCTCTTATTAGATGTGTGGATGCGATTTTGAGGGTCGTGACCTTGGAATCGATACCTATTTCGGCATATGCTCATTTTCGGTTTAAACCAGACCGGGTGGGTCGTTTGGGGTTATTTGGGGGCATTTTTGTATTTTTTGGGCTTGGGATTTTCTAAAAAGTGTCCTTATCCCTTATTAGACGTGTGGATACGATGTTGAGGGTCGTGACCATTGAATCGATACGTAATTCCATATATGTTCATTTTCGATTCGAACTAGATTGGTGGGTCGTTTGGAGTTATTTAGTGGTCTTTGAATACTTTTTTGGGCTTTGTATATTCTAAATAGTGTCCTTTTCTCTTATTAGACACGTGGATAAGATGTTGATGGTCGTGACGTTCGAATCGATACCTATTTTGGCATATGTTCATTTTCGGTTTAAACCAGGCCGGGTTGGTCATTTGGGCTTATTTTGGGGCATTTATGTACTTTTTTGGGTTTTGTGTTTTCTAAAAAGTGTCTTTATCTCTTATTAGACGTGTGAATATGATATTGAGGGTCGTGACCTTCGAATCGATACCTATTTCGACATATGTTTATTTTCTGTTTAAACCAAACTGAGTGGGTCGTTTGGGGTTATTTAGGGGCTTTGCTTTACTTTTTGGGTTTGGGATTTTCTAAAAAGTGTCCTTATGTCTTATTAGACATGTGGATGCAATGTTGAGGGTCGTGACATTCGAATCGATACCTATTTTAGAATATGTTCATTTTTTGTTCAGACCAGACCGGGTGTGTCGTTCGTGGTTATTTGGGCGCATTTCTGTACTTTTTTGGGTTTGGGATTCTATAAAAAGTGCCCTTATCTCTTATTAGATATGTGGATACGATGTTCAGGGTTGAGACAGTCGAATCGATACCTATTTCCACATATGTTCATTGTCTGTTTAAACTAGACCGGGTGGGTCATTTTGGGTTTTTTGGGAGCATTTTTGTACTTTTTTGGGTCTTGGATTCTCTAAAAAGTGTCCTTATCTCATATTAGACGTCTGGATGCGATGTTGGGGGTCGTGACCTTCGAATCGATACGTATTTCGACATTTGTTCATTTTCGGTTTAATCCAGACCGGGTGGGTCATTTGGGGATATTTGGGGGCATTTCTGTACTTTTTTGGGCTTGGGATTTTCTGACAAGTGTCCTTATCTCTTATTAGATGTGTGGATGCGATGTTGAGGGTCTTGACCTTCGAATCGATACCAATTTTGGCATATGTTCATTTTCGATTTAAACCAGGCTGGTTCGGTCGTTGTGGGTTATTTGGGGGCATTTCAGCACTTTTTTGGGTTGTTTATATTCTAAAATGTTTCTTTATCTCTTATTAGACGTGTGGATGGGATGCTGAGGGTCATGACGTTTGAATCGATACCTATTTTGACATATGTTCATTTTCGATTTAAGCCAGACCGGGTGGGTAGTTTGGGGTTATTTGGGGGCATTTCTACACTTCTTAGGGTTTTGGATCTGCTCAGAAGTGTCGTTATCTCTTATTAAATGTGTGGATGCAATTTTGAGGGTCGTGACCTTCGAATCGATATCTATTTCGGTATCAGTTCATTTTCGGTTTAATCCCGACTGGGTAGGTCGTTCGGGGTTATTTGGGGGCATTTCTATACTTTTTTGGGTTTGGTATTTTCTAAAAAGTGTCCTTATCTCTTATAAGCCATCTGGATGTGATGTTGAGGGTCGTGACCCTCAAATCGATAGCTATTTCGGCATATATTCATTTTCGGTTTAAACCAGACTGGGTGGGTCATTTGTGGTTATTTGGGGGCATTTCTATACTTTTTTGGGTTTTGTTTAATCTAAATAGTGTCCTTTTCTCTTATTAGACGTGTGGATACAATGTTGAGGGTCGTGACATTCGAATCGATACCTATTTCATATGTTCATTTTCGGTTCAAACCAGACCGGGTGTGTCGTTCAGGGTTATTTGGGGGCATTTCTGTACTTTTTTGGTGGGGAATTCTCTAAAAATTGTCCTTATCCCTTATTGGACATGTGGATACGATGTTGAGGGTCGTGACCGTCGAATCGATACCTATTTCCGTATATGTTCATTTTCCGTTTAAACCAGACTGGGTGGGTCGTTTCGGGTTATTTGGGAGCATTTCAGCGTTTTCTTGGGTTTTGGATTCTCTAAAAAGTGTCCTTATCTCTTCTTAGATGTCTGGATACGATGTTGAGGGTCGTGACCTTCGAATCGATATGTATTTCGATATATATTCATTTTTTATTTAATCCAGAGCGGGTGGGTCGTTTGGGGTTATTTGGGGGCATTTCTGTACATTTTTGGGCTTGGAATTTTCTGACAAGTGTCCTTATCTCTTATTAGATGTGTGGATGCGATGTTGAGAGTCGTGACCTTCGAATCGATACCTATTTCGACATATGTTCATTTTTAGTTTATAACAGACCGGGTGTGTCGTTTGGGGTTATTTGGGGGCATTTCTGTACTCTTTTAGGTTTGCAATTCTCTAAAAAGTATCCTTATCACTTATTAGACGTGTGGATGCGATGTTGAGGGTCGGGACCTTCGAATCGATACCTATTTTGGCATATGTTCATTTTCGATTTAAACCAGGCCGGGTGGGTTGTTTTGGGTTATTTGGGGGCATTTCAATACTTTTTTGGGTTTTGTATTTTCTAAAATGTGTCTTTATCTCTTATTAGATGTGTGGATGGGATGTTGATGGTCCTGACGTTCGAATCAATACCTATTTCGACATATGTTCATTTTCGGTATAAACCAGACTGCGTGGGTTGTTTGGGGTTAGTTTGGGGCATTTCTATAAATTTGGGCTTGGGATTTTTTAAAAAGTGTTCTTATCTCTTATTAGACGTGTCTATGCAATGTTGAGAGTCGATACCTTCGAATCGACACCTATTTCGACATATATTCATTTTCGGTTTAAACCAGACCGGGTGGGTCATTTGGGGTTATTTTGGGGCATTTTTGTACTTTTTTTGGTTTGCAATTCCCTACAAAGTATCCTTATCTCTTATTACACGTGCGAACGCGAAGTTGGGGGTCGTGACGTTCGAATCGATATCTATGTCGACATATGTTCATTTTCTATTTAAATCAGACCGGGTGGGTCGTTTGGGGTTATTTGGGGGCATTTGTATGCTTTTTAGGGTTTTGGACCTTCTAAGAACTGTCGTTATCTCTTATTAGATGTGTGGATGCGATTTTGAGGGTCATGACATTCGAACTGATAACTATTTCGGCGTCTGTTCATTTTCGGTTTAAACCCGATTGGGTGGGTCGTTTGGGGTTATTTTTTTGGGTTTGGTATTTTCTAAAAAGTGTCCTTATCTCTTATGAGACATGTGGATGTGATGTTGAGGGTCGTGACCTTCAAATCGATACCTATTTTGGCATATGTTCATTTTCGGTTTAAACCGGACCGGGTGGGTTATTTTGGGTTATTTGGGGGCATTTCTGTACTTTTTTGGGTTTTGTATATTCTAAAAAGTGTCCTTATCTCTTATTAGTCGTGTGGATGCGATGTTGAGGGTCGTGACCTTCAAATCGATACCTATTTTGACATATGTCATTTTTTATTTAAACCAGACCAGGAGGGTCGTTTGGGGTTATTTGGGGGCATTTCGGTAATTTTTTGGGTTTACGATTCTCTAAAAAGTGTCCTTATCTCGTATTAGATGGGTGGATGTGATGTTGTGGGTATTGACCTTCGAAATGATACGTACTTCGGCATATATTTTTTTCCAGTCCGAACAAGACCGGTGGGTCGTTTGGAGTTATTTGGGGGCATTTTTGTACTTTTTTGGGTTTCGGGTTTTCTAAAAAAAGTCCTTATCTCTTATTAGACGTGTGGATGCGATGTTAAGGGTCGTGACATTCGAATCGATATCTATTTCTGTATATGTTCATTTTCGGTTTAAACCAGAATAGGTGGGTCGTTTGGGGTTATTTGGGGGCATTTTTGTACTTTTTTGGGTTTGGGATTCTCCAAAAAGTGTCCTTATCTCTTATTAGACGTGTGGATACGATGTTGACGGTCGTGACCTTCGTATCGATTCCTATTTTGACATATGTTCAATTTCTTTTTAAACCTGACTGGGTGGGTCGTTTGAGGTTATTTGGGGGCATTTCTGTACTTTCTTGAGCTTGGGATTTTCCAAAAAGTGTCCTTATCTCTTATTAGACATGTGGATGCGATGTTGTGGGCCGTGAGCATCGAATCGATACGTACTTCGACATATGTTCATTTCCTATCCGAACCAGGCCGATGGGTCGTTTGGAGCTATTTGGTGGCATTTCTGTACTTTTTAGGGTTTGGTATTTTCTAAAAAGTGCCCTTATCACTTATTAGACATGTGGATGGGATGTTGAGGGTTGTGGCCTTCGAATCGATACCTATTTTGACATATGTTCATTTTCGGTTTAATCCAGATCGGGTAGGTCGTTCGGGGTTTTTTGGGGGCATTTCTGTACTTTTTAGGGTTTGGTATTTTCTAAAAAGTGCCCTTATCTCTTATTAGACGTGTGGATGCGATGTTGAGGGTTGTGACCTTCGAATCGATGCCTATTTCGGCATATGTTCATTTTTGAATTTAAACCAGACCGGGTGGGTCGTTTTGGGTAATTTGGTGGCATTTCTAGAACTTTTAGCGTTTGGGATTTTGTAAAATGTGTCCTTATCTATTATTACACATGTGGATGCGATGTTGAGGGTCGTGACCTTCGAATCCATGCCTATTTCAACATATGTTCATTTTCGGTTTAAACCAGATCGGGTGGGTCGTCGGGGGTTATTTGTAGGTTTTTTTGTACTTTTTAGGGTTTTGTATTTTCTTAAAATTGTCCTTATCTCTTATTAGACGTGTGGATGCGATGTTGAAGGTCGTGACCTTCAAATCGATATCTATTTTGGCATATGTTCATTTTCGGTTTAAACCAGACCGGGTGGGTCGTTTGGGTTTATTTGGGGGCATTTCGGTACTTTTTTGGGTTTTGTATGTTCTAAAAAGTGTCCTTATCTCTTATTAGTCGTGTGGATGCGATGTTGAGGGTTGTGACCTTCGAATCGATGCCTGTTTTGACATATGTCATTTTCAGTTTAAACCAGACTAGGTGGGTCATTTTGGGCTATTTGGGGGCATTTTGGTACTTTTTTTAGTTTTCGATGTTCTAAAAAAAGTCCTTATCTCTTATTAGACGTGTGGATGCGATGTTGAGGGTCGTGACATTCGAATCGATACCTATTTTGGCATATGTTCATTTTCGATTTAAAGCAGACCAGGTGGGTCGTTTGGGGTTATTTGGGGGCATTTCTGTACTTTTTTGGGTTTGGGATTCTCCAAAAACTGTCCTTATCTCTTATTAGACGTGTGGATACGATGTTGAGGGTCGTGACCATCGAATCGATACGTACATCGACATATGTATATTTTTGGTCCGAACCAGACTGGTGGGGCATTTGGAGTTATTTGGGGGCATTTCTATACTTTTTTGGGCTTGCAATTTTCTAAAAAGTGTCCTTATCTCTTATTAGACGTGTGGATGCGATGTTGAGGTTCGTGACTTTCGAATCGATACCTATTTCGGCATATGTTCATTTTCGGTTTAAACCAGACCGGGTGGGTAGTTTGGGTTTATTTGGGAGCATTTTTGTACTTTTTTGGGTTTTGGATTTTCTAAAATGTGTCGTTGTCACTTATTAGATGTGTGGATGCGATTTTTAGTGTCGTGACCTTCGAATCGATACCTATTTCGGCATATGTTCATTTTCGATTTAAACCAGACCGGATGGGTCGTTTGGGGTTATTTGGGGGCATTTCTGTACTTTTTTGGGCTTGGGATTTTCTAAAAAGTGTCCTTATCCCTTATTAGATGTGTGGATGCGATGTTGAGGGTTGTGAGCATCGAATCGATACGTACTTCGACATATGTATATTTCTCGTTCGAACCAGACCGATGGGTCGTTTGGAGTTATTTGGGGGCATTTTTGAACTCTTTTGGGTATGGGTTTTTCTAAAAAAGTGTCCTTATCTCTTTTTAGAGGTGTGGATGCGATGTTGAGCGTCCTGACCTTTAAATCGATACATATTTTGACATATGTCCAGTTTCGATTTAAACCAGACTGGGTGTGACGTTTGGGGTTATTTGATGGCATTTCTGTACTTTTCTGGGCTTGGGAATTTCTTAAAAGCTTCCTTATCTCTGATTAGACGTGTGGATGCGATTTTGAGGGTCGTGATAGTCGAATCGATACGTATTTCAACAGAAGTTCATTTTTGGTTTAAACCAGACTGGGTGGGTCGTTTGGGGTATTTGGGGGCAATTATGTACTTTTTTAGGTTTAGTATTTTCTACAAAGTGTCCTTATCTCTTATTAGATGTGTGGATGCGATGTTGCGGGCCGTGACCTTCGAATCGATACCTATTTAGGCATATGTTCATTTTCGGTTTAAACCAGACCGGGTTGGCGGTTTGGGGTTATTTGAGGGCATTTCTATACTTTCTTGGGTTTTGTATTTTCTAAAAAGTGTCCTTATCTCTTATTAGATGTGTGGATGCGATTTTGAGGGTTGTGACCTTCGAATCGATACTTATGTCTAGGGGTGCAAGTTTGGCCCTGTCGACCCGAACCCGCCCTGGCCCGCCCTGAGCCCGAACAGGGTCTGGGTTGGGATATTTGGCCCTGAGGGCGGGTCAGGGCTGGAAATTTTTGACCCTGAGTTAGGGTCGGGTCGGGTTAGGGTTGAGGCCTCGAGCTAAGCTTGGCCCGGCCCGGCCCGACCCTGATTTCAGTTACACTATAAAATATATATTGATATAATTTATACATTATAAACTTTAAATTTCACCCACATTTTTTTATATAATATATTATATATGAAGACAATAAGTGTTATAATATAATTTATTATATTGTTATTTTATGTAAAATTAATAATGTTCTTCCCAGTCCATTCTAGCCCATGCATTTCTTTCCCCCTCCCCATGATCAGGGCCAATCAGGGTCGGCCCGATCAGACCTTGAGGGCGGGACAGGGTTGGTTTTTTCTGGCCCTGAGTCAGGGTTGGGTCGGGCCTGGGCCCAGCTAAGGGGACTTAGAGTTGGGCTAGGGTTCTATAAAGCCCGGCCCAACCCGACCCTGTTGCAGCCCTACTTATGTCGGTATATGTTCATTTTCAGTTTAAACCAGACCAGGTGGGTTATTTGGGCTTATTTGGGGGCATTTCTGTACTTTCTTCGGCTTCCAATTTTCTAAAAAGTGTCCTTATCTCTTATTAGACGTGTGGATGCGATGTTGAGGGTCGTGACCATCGAATTGGTACGTACATCGACATATGTATATTTTCGGTATGAACCAGACCGATGGGGCGTTTGGAGTTATTTGGGGGCATTTCTATACTTTTTTGGGTTTGGGATTTTCTAAAAAGTGTCTTTATCTCTTATTAGACATATGGATGCGATATTACAGGTCGTGACAGTCGAATCGATACCTATTTCGGCATATGGTCATTTTCGATTTAAACTAGACTGGGTGGGTCGATTGGGGTTATTTGGGGGCATTTATGTACCTTTTTAGGTTTAGCATTTTCCAAAAAGTGTCCTTATCACTTATTAGACATGTGGATGCGATGTTGTGGGTCGTGACCGTCGAATCGATACCTATTTTGGCAAATGTTCATTTTTTATTTAAACCAGACCGGGTGTGTCATTTGGGGTTATTTGGGGGCATTTCTGTACTTTTTTGGGTTTTGTATTTTCTAAAAAGTGTCCTTATCTCTAATTAGACGTGTGGATACGATATTGAGGGTCCTGACCTTCGGAACGATACCTATTTTGACATATGTTCATTTTCTGTTTAAACCAAACCGAGTGGGTCGTTTGGGGTTATTTTGGGGCATTTTTGTACTTTTTTGGGTTTGGGATTTTTTAAAAAGTGTCCTTATCTCTTATTAGGCGTGTGGATGCGATGTTGAGGGTCGTTACATTCTAATCGATACCTATTTCAGCATATGTTCTTTTTCAGTTCAAACCAGACCGGGTGTGTCGTTCGTGGTTATTTGGGGGCATTTATATACTTTTTTGGGTTTGTGATTCTCTAAAAAGTTTCCTTATCTCTTATTAGACATGTGGATACGATATTGAGGGTCGTGACCGTCGAATCGTTAACTATTTCCACATATGTTCATTTTCAGTTTAAACCAGACCGGGTGGGTCGTTTGGGAGCATTTCTGTACTTTTTTGGGTTTTGGATTCTCTAAAAAGTATCCTTATCTCTTATAGATGTCTAGTTGCGATGTTGAGGGTCGTGACCTTCGAATCGATACGATTTCGACATATGTTCATTTTGGTTTAATCCAGACCGGGTGGGTCATTTGGGGTTATATGGGGGCATTTCTGTACTTTTTGGGCTTTGGATTTTT
>NW_025317817.1:0-27582 GCF_018873765.1 Telopea speciosissima
ATCTAATAACAGATAAGGACACTTTTGAAAAAATACCAAGCCCAAAAAAGTATAGAAATGCCCTCAAATATCCCCAATCGACCCACCGGGTCAGGTTAAACCAAAAATGAACATATGTCGAAATTGGTATCTATTCGAAGGTCACGACCCTCAAAATCCCATCCACATGTCTAAGAAGAAATAAGGGCACTTTTTAGAAAATACCAAACCCAAAAAATTATAGAAATACCCCCAAAGAACCCAAAATGACCCACCCGGTTTGGTTTAAACCAAAAATGAACATATGTCGAAATAGGTATCTATTCGAAGGTCACGACCCTCAACATCGAATCCACACGTCTAATAAGAGATAAGGAAAGTTTTTAGAAAATCTCAACCCCAAAAAATTAAAAAAATGCCTCCAAATAACCCCAAATGACCCACCCGGTCTGGTTTAAAGCGAAAATAAACATATGTCTAAATAGGTATCGATTCGAAGGTCGCGACCCGCAACATCACATCCACACTACTAATATGAGATAATGACACATTTTAGAAAATCCCAAGCCCAAAAAATACAAAAATTCCCCAAATAACCGACCCACCCATCGGGTTTAAATCGAAAATGAACATATGTCAAAATAGGTATCTATTCGAAGGTCACGACCCTCAACATCGCATCCACACGTCTAATAATAGATAAGGACAGTTTTTAGGAAATACCAAACCCAACAAAGTACAGAAATGCCCCCAAATAATCCCGAACGACCAACCTGATCTGGTTCAAACCGAAAATGAACATATGTCGAAATAGGTATCGATTCGATATCAGGTATCTTGGTGTTCCTCTCATTGCTCGAAAGCTGGCTTTTGCAGATTGTTCTTCCATTTTGGATCGAGTGAGGAGTAAGCTTCATGGTTGGAAAGCTCGGCTCTTATCCTTTGCAGGCGGCTTCAACTTTTAAGCTCGTTCTTCAAGGCTGCTACATTTCTGGTCGGGATTTTGGGCTGCTGGAGCTCTAAAGAATAAGCTGGAATCCATCTTCTCCAACTTCCTTTGGTCTGGCCCGTCTCTTGATCGTAAGGTACATTACATCTCTTGGGATAAGATTTGCAAACCTAAGGTGAAGGGGCCTTGGTATTAGGAGAATTTACGATATGAATATTGCAGGGATTTTTAAACAAATTTGGTGGATTGCCTCTAAGAAAGACAGTCTTTGGGTTAGGTGGGTCAATACCCGCTACCTAAAGAAAGATTCTATTTGGACTGCAAAGATCCCCCAAAATTGCTCTTGGGTTTGGCGGAAAGTCCTCAAATTTAGAGATCAGGTTGAGCCACATATCCATCATATTTTTGGGAATGGCCAAGCTACTAGACTTTGGTTGGATAATTGGCATCCTAAAGGGGTTTTGATTAAAAGATATGGAGATCGGATCCGTTATGATGCCGGTTCTCACCGGCTTGCCTTGGTTTCGGACTTTATTAGGGATGGCCATTGGCATCTGCCCCCTCGGGGTTCTTTTGATCGATAACTATTTCGAGGATCTCCCTAGTATTCCTATTGTGAGTGGTGAGGAGGATCTTATTGTTTGGAAGGAAACTTCTAATGGTCTCTTTTCTACCAAGTCGGCTTGGGATCTTATTAGAAGTAGTGCAACAAAGGTGGATTGGAATAAGCTTGTTTGGTTTCCTGGTTTTTGCCTAGGCACTCTTGTACTACTGGAGGTGCTTGATGGGAGGGTTGCCAACTAAAGACCAACTCATTAGAAGGAATATTGCTGTAGGACAGAATTGCGTCCTGTGTTGGGGAGGTTTGGAGAGCCATGCCCATCTCTTCTTTGCCTGTCCCTTTTCTAATACCATTTGGGATAGGGTTAGCTCTATGTGTTCTATCAATGGCAAAGGACCTGCTACCGACCGATGTGGTCAATTGGCTTTCTCATGTGGTTTGTGCTAAAGATAAGATGGATTTTATTCCCAAGCTTGCTTTTTGTGCCACGATTTATCATGTTTGGTGGGAGAGGAATCAACGGCTCTTTAGTAATCAGTCAAGGTCTTATGATAAGATCCTTCAAGACATCAAATTTGATGTTTCCACTAAAGGTTCTCAATCTCCGTTATTGGCAGCCCATACTCCTAGGAATCAATTTTTGGTTGACAAGTGGGGGGTCCAAGTGCAATGGGCCAATTCGGCTCCCAAAATCTGTTTTTGGCCAAAGCCCCCTGCTCAATTGATTTCTCTCCATTGTGATGGGTCCTTGAAAGGAGATAGAGCTGCTTATGGGGTCTCATTCGTGATTCCTTAGGAGATCCGATTCTGGCCTATGTTGGTAAAGGGTCGGAAGCTTCGGTTCTTAGCATGGAATTGATAGCTATCCACAGAGGAGTGGTTTTGTGCATAGAGAGGAACCTCCATTATATTTCTATCAGATCTGACTCGAGGTTGGCCGTGGAGATTGTTACAAATGTGATTGGCTGCCCCTGGAATGTTTATGCTTTGAAGTACCAGATCATCTCTAGGTTGGACCAGTTGGCTCGCTATGAAGTGAGGCATGTTTGGAGAGAACTGAACCAACCGGCGGACTTTATTGCTTCCATAAATAGTGGGGATGGGGAAACTATTATGTATCCTCAAGAGTTTCATGAGGACCTAATGCGGCTGATTCATGATGATTACATTGGTAAGGCCAGTTTAGGCCTCCATAATTGGGTTTGGGTGGTTCTCCTTGAATATCCGAGGGTTTGTCCTCGGAGGTGTGGGGCCTCTTTCTCCTCCTTAGGTCTGTCTAAGGGGTGTCAGTAGGTTCCCTTCTCTTGTATCTTTCTTTTCTTCTTCTATACATTCACAAATTACTTATCAAAAAAAAAAAGGTATCGATTCGAAGGTCACGACCCTCAACATCGCATCCACACGTCTAATAAGAGATAATGACACTTTTTAGAAAATACCAAACCCAAAAAGTACAGAAATGCCAACAAATAACCCTAAACGACCCACACGGTCTTGTTTAAACCGAAAATGAACATATGCCGAAATAGGTATCGATTCAAAGGTCAGAACCCTCAACATCTCATCCACACGTCTAATAAGAGATAAGGACACTTTTTAGAAAATACCAAACCCAAAAAATTAGAGAAATGCCCCCAAATAACCTCAAATGACCCATCCGATCTGGTTTAAATAGAAAATGAACATATGTCGAAATAGGTATTGATTCAAATGTAACGACCCTCAACATCGCATCCACACGTCTAATAAGAGATAAGGAATGTTTTTAGAAATTCTCAACCCCAAAAAATTACAAAAATGCCTCCAAATAACCCCAAACGACCCACCCGGTCCGGTTTAAAGTGAAAATGAACATATGGCGAAATAGATATTGATTCGAGGGTCATGACCCTCAACATCGCATCCACACGTCTAATAAGAGATAATGACACTTTTAGAAAATACCAAACCCAAAAAAGTACCAAATGCCCCCAAATAACCTCAAACAACCTACCCGGTCTGGTTTTAACCGAAAATGAATATATGACGAAATAGGTGTCGATTCGAAGGTCACAACCCTCAACATCGCATCCACACGTCTAATAACAGATAAGGACACTTTTTAAAAAATTCCAAGTCCAAAAAAATACTAAAATGTCCCCAAATAACCCCAAACGACCCACCCGGTCTGGTTTAAACCGAAAATGAACATATGTCGAAATAGTTATCTATTCGAAGGTCACAACCCTGAACATCGCATCCACAAGTCTAATAAGAGATAATGACACTTTTTAGAAAATACCAAACCCAAAAAATTATAGAAAAACCCCTAAATAACCCCAAACGACCCACCCGATCTGGTTTAAATCGAAAATGAACATACGTCGAAATAGGTATTGATTCGAATGTGACAACCCTCAACATCACATCCACATTTCTAATTAGAGATAAGGAAAGTTATAAGAAAATCTCAACCCCAAAAAATTACAGAAATGCCTCCAAATCCCCAAACGACCTACCCGGTCTGGTTTAAAGCGAAAATGAACATATGCCAAAATAGGTATTGATTCGAGGGTTACGACCCTCAACATCGCATCCACACGTCTAATAAGAGATAATGACACTTTTTAAAAAATACCAAACCAATAAAAGTACAGAAATGCCCCCAAATGACCCACCCATTCTGGTTTAAACCGAAAATGAACATATGACAAAATAGGTATCGATTCGAAGGTCACAACCCTCAACATCGCTTCCACATGTCTAATAACAGATAAGGACACTCTTTAAAAAATCCCAAGTCCAAAAAAGTACAGAAAATGCCCCCAAATAACCCCAAACGACCCACCCGATCTGGTTTAAATCGAAAATGAACATATGTCGAAATGGGTATCTATTTGAAGGTCACGACCTTCAACATCACATCCACACGACTAATATGAGATAAGGACACTTTTTAGAAAATCCCAAGCATAAAAAAGTATAAAAATGCCCCAAAATAACCCCAAACGACCCACCCGATCTGGTTTAAAGCGAAAATGAACATATGCCAAAATAGGTATCGATTCGAAGGTCACAACCCTAAACATCGCATCCACACGTCTAATAACAGATAAGGACACTTTTTAAAAAATCCCAGACCCAAAAAAGTATTGAAATGCCCCCAAATAACCCCAAACGACCCACCTGGTCTGGTTTAAACCGAAAATGAACATATGTCAAAATAGGTTTCTATTCGAAGGTCACGACCCTCAACATCGCATCCACACATCTAAGATGAGATAAGGACACTTTTTAGAAAATGCCAAACCCAAAAAATTACATAAATACCCCCAAATAACCTAAAACGACCCACCCACCCTGGTTTAAACCAAAAATAAACATATGCCGAAATAGGTATCGATTCGAAGGTCACGACCCTCAATATCCCATCGACACGTCTAATAAGAGATAAGGGCACTTTTTAGGAAATACCAAACCCAAAAAAAGTACAGAAATACCCCCAAATAATCCCAAACGACCAACCTGTACTGGTTCAAATCGAAAATGAACATATGCTGAAATGGGTATTGATTCGAAGGTCACGACCCTCAACATCGCAGCCACACGTCTAATAAGAGATAATGACACTTTTTAGAAAATACCAAACCCAAAAAAGTACAGAAATGCCAACAAATAACCCCAAATGACTCACACGGTCTGGTTTAAATCGAAAATGACATATGCCGAAATAGCCCTGCTCACTTAGTCATGCTCCATTGTGATGGCTCCTTGAATGGAGATAGAGCTACTTATGGGGGTCTTATTCGTAATCCCACAGGAGATCCAGTCCTGGCTTTTATGGGTAAAGGTGTGGAAACTTCTGTTCTTAGCATGGAGTTGTTAGCCATTCACAGAGGGGTGGCTCTGTGCATAGAGAGGAATCTTCGACATGTGTCAATCAGATCTGATTCGAAGTTGGCAGTGGAGATTATTAAGGTGTGTTCAGCTGCCCTTGGAATGTATATGTGTTGAAGAACCAGATCAGCTCTAGTCTGAACCAGTTGGCTCACTATGAAGTGAGGCATGTTTGGAGGAGTTGAACCAACCGGCAGATTTTATTGCTTCCATTGATTGTGAGGGTGGGGAAACAATTCGTATCCTCCCGAGTTCCAGGATGACCTGATGTGGATGATCCATGATGATACTTGTAAGGTCCAGTTTAGGCCTCCGTGATTGGGTCGGGTGATTATTTCCTTGTATGTTCGAGGGGTTTATCCTCGGGGGTGTGGGGCTTTTTCCTCCTCCTTAGGTTTGTCTAAGGGGTGGAAGTAGGCTGCCTTCTCTTGTTTCTTCTTTTCTTCTTCTATACACAAACATCTTACTTATCGAAAAAAAAAAAAAAAAAAAGGTATCGATTCGAAGGTCACAACCCTCAACATCGCATCCACACGTCCAAGAAGAGATAAGGACACTTTTTAGAAAATAGCAAACCCAAAAAATTATAGAAATGCCCCCAAATAACCCCAAACGACCCACCCGATCTGGTTTAAACCAAAAATGAATATATGCCGAAATAGGTATCGATTCGAAGGTCACGACCCTCAACAACGCATCCACACGTCTAATAAGAGATAAGGACACTTTTTAGAAAACACCAAACCCAAAAAAGTACAGAAATGCCCCCAAATAACCCCAAACGACCCACCCGGTCTGGTTTAAATTGAAAATGAACATATGCCAAAATAGGTATCGATCCGAAGGTCACGACCCTCAACAACGCATCCACACATCTAATAAGAGATAAGGACCCTTTTTAGAAAATACCCAACCCAAAAAATTACAGAAATGCCCCCAAATAACCCCAAACGACCCACCCAATCTGGTTTAAACAAAAAAGGAACATATGTCGAAATAGGTATCGATTTGAAGGTCACGACCCTCAACATCACATCCACATGACTAATATGAGATAAGGACACTTTTGAGAAATTCCCAAACCAAAAAAAATACAAAAATACCCCCAAATAACCCCAAACGACCCACCCGGTCAGGTATAAGCGAAAATGAACATATGCCAAAATAGGTATCGGTTCGAGGGTCACGACCCCCAACATCGTATCCACATGTCTAATAAGAGATAATGAAACTTTTTAGAAAATACCAAACCCTAAAAATTATAGAAATGCCCCCAAATAACCCCAAAAGACCCACCCGGTGTAGTTGAAACCGAAAATGAGCATATGACGAAATTGGTATCGATTCGAGGGTCACGACCCTCAACATCGCATCCACACATCTAATAAGAGATAATGACACTTTTTAGAAAATACCAAACCCAAAAAAGTACAGAAATGCCCCCAAATAACCCCAAACGACCCACCCGGTCTGGTTTAAACCGAAAAATAAACATATGACGAAATAGGTATCGATTCGAAAGTCACAACCCTCAACATCGCATCCACGCGTCTAATAACAGATAATGACAGTTTTTCAAAATCCCAAGCCCCAAAAAAGTACAGAAATGCCCCCAAATAACCCCAAATGACCCACCCGGTCTGGTTCAAACCAAAAATGAACATACGCTGAAATGGGTATCGATTCGAAGGTCATGACCCTCAACATCGCATCCACACGTCTAATAAGAGATAATGGCACTTTTTAGAAAATACTAGACCCAAAAAGTACAAAAATGCCAACAAATAACCCTAAACGACCCACACGGTCTTGTTTAAACCAAAAATGAACAGATGTCGAAATAGGTATCGATTCAAAGGTCACAACCCTCAACATCGCATCCACACGTCTAATAAGAGATAAGGACATTTTTTATAAAATATCAAACCCAAAAAATTATAGAAATGCCCCCAAATAATCGAAAATGAAAATATGTCAAAATAGGTATTGATTCGAATGTGACCACCCTCAACATCGCATCCACACGTCAAATAAGTGATAAGGAAAGTTTTTAGAAATCTCAACCCCAAAAATTAAAAATACCTCCAACTAACCCCAAACGACCCACCCGGTCTGGTTTAAAGCGAAAATGAACATATGCCGAAATAGGTATTGATTCGAGGGTCACGACCCTCAACATCGCATCCACACATCTAATAAGAGATAATGACACTTTTTGAAAATACCAAACCCAAAAAGTACAAAATTCCCCAAATAACCCCAAACAATCCATTCGGTCTGGTTTAAACTGAAAATGAATATATGCCGAAATAGGTATCTATTCGAAGGTCACAACCCTCAACATCGCATCCACACGTCTAATAACAGATAAGGACACTTTTTAAAAAATCCCAAGCCCAAAAAAGTACAAAAATGCCCCCAAGGAACCCCAAATGACCCAGATGGTCTGGTTTAAATCGAAAATGAACATATGTCGAAATAGGTATCTATTCGAAGGTCACGACCCTCAACATCGCATTCTCACGTCTAAGAAGAGATAAGGACACTTTTTAGAAAATACCAAACCAAAAAAATTATAGAAATGCCCCCAAATAACCGCAAATGACCCACCCGATCTGGTTTAAACCGAAAATGAACATATGTCGAAATAGGTATCGATCCGAAGGTCACGACCCTCAACACTCATCCACATGTCTAATAAGAGACAAGGACACTTTTTAGAAAATACCAAACCCAAAAGAGTACAAAAATGCCCCCAATTAACCCCAAACGACCCACTGGATCTGGTTTAAACAAAAAATGAACATATGTATAAATAGGTACCGATTCGAAGGTCACGACCCTCAACATCACATCCACACGACTAATATGAGATAAGGACACTTTTTAGAAAATCTCAAACCCAAAAAAGTACAAAAATGCCCCCAAATTACCCCAAACGACCCACCCGGTCTAGTTTAAAGCGAACATGAACATATGCCAAAATAGGTATCTATTCGAAGGTCACGACCCTCAACATCGTATCCACACGTCGAATAACAGATAAGGACACTTTTTAAAAAATACCAAGCCCAAAAAAGTACAGAAATGCCCTCAAATATCCCCAATCGACCCACACGGTCTGGGTTAAACCAAAAATGAACATATGTTGAAATAGGTATCTATTCGGAGGTCACGACCCTCAACATCGCATCCACATGTCTAAGAAGAAATAAGGGCACTTTTTAGAAAATACCAAACCCAAAAAATTATAGAAATGCCCCCAAATAACCCCAAACGACCCACCCGGTTTGGTTTAAACCAAAAATGAACATATGTCGAAATAGGTATCTATTCGAAGGTCACGACCCTCAACATCGAATCCACACGTCTAATAAGAGATAAGGAAAGTTTTTAGAAAATCTCAACCCCAAAAAATTAAAAAAATGCCTCCAAATAACCCCAAATGACCCACCCGGTCTGGTTTAAAGCGAAAATAAACATATGTCTAAATAGGTATCGATTCGAAGGTCGCGACCCGCAACATCACATCCACACTACTAATATGAGATAATGACACATTTTAGAAAATCCCAAGCCCAAAAATACAAAAATTCCCCAAATAACCGACCCACCCAAATCGGGTTTAAATCGAAAATGAACATATGTCAAAATAGGTATCTATTCGAAGGTCACGACCCTCAACATCGCATCCACACGTCTAATAATAGATAAGGACAGTTTTTAGGAAATACCAAACCCAACAAAGTACAGAAATGCCCCCCAAATAATCCCGAACGACCAACCTGATCTGGTTCAAACCGAAAATGAACATATGTCGAAATAGGTATCGATACGAAGGTCACGACCCTCAACAACGCATCCACACGTCTAATAAGAGATAAGGACACTTTTTAGAAAACACCAAACCCAAAAAAGTTCAGAAATGCCCCCAAATAACCCCAAACGACCCACCCGGTCTGGTTTAAATTGAAAATGAACATATGCCAAAATAGGTATCGATCCGAAGGTCACGACCCTCAACAACGCATCCACACATCTAATAAGAGATAAGGACACTTTTTAGAAAATACCAAACCCAAAAAATTATAGAAATGCCCCCAAATAACCCCAAACGACCCACCCAATCTGGTTTAAACAAAAAAGGAACATATGTCGAAATAGGTATCGATTTGAAGGTCACGACCCTCAACATCACATCCACATGACTAATATGAGATAAGGACACTTTTGAGAAATTCCCAAACCAAAAAATTACAGAAATGCCTCCAAATAACCCCAAACGACCCACCCGGTCTGGTTTAAAGCGAAAATGAACATATGCCAAAATAGGTATCGGTTCGAGGGTCACGACCCCCAACATCGTATCCACATGTCTAATAAGAGATAATGAAACTTTTTAGAAAATACCAAACCCTAAAAATTATAGAAATGCCCCCAAATAACCCCAAAAGACCCACCCGGTGTAGTTGAAACCGAAAATGAGCATATGACGAAATTGGTATCGATTCGAGGGTCACGACCCTCAACATCGCATCCACACATCTAATAAGAGATAATGACACTTTTTAGAAAATACCAAACCCAAAAAAGTACAGAAATGCCCCCAAATAACCCCAAACGACCCACCCGGTCTGGTTTAAACCGAAAATAAACATATGACGAAATAGGTATCGATTCGAAAGTCACAACCCTCAACATCGCATCCACGCGTCTAATAACAGATAATGACAGTTTTTCAAAAATCCCAAGCCCCAAAAAGTACAGAAATGCCCCCAAATAACCCCAAATGACCCACCCGGTCTGGTTCAAACCAAAAATGAACATACGCTGAAATGGGTATCGATTCGAAGGTCATGACCCTCAACATCGCATCCACACGTCTAATAAGAGATAATGGCACTTTTTAGAAAATACTAGACCCAAAAAGTACAAAAATGCCAACAAATAACCCTAAACGACCCACACGGTCTTGTTTAAACCAAAAATGA
The DNA here is from genome assembly GCF_018873765.1 of Telopea speciosissima. Taxonomy (NCBI): domain Eukaryota; kingdom Viridiplantae; phylum Streptophyta; class Magnoliopsida; order Proteales; family Proteaceae; genus Telopea; species Telopea speciosissima. Next base: position 10,358 of record NW_025317817.1, read on the forward strand.
ACAGATGTCGAAATAGGTATCGATTCAAAGGTCACAACCCTCAACATCGCATCCACACGTCTAATAAGAGATAAGGACATTTTTTATAAAATATCAAACCCAAAAAATTATAGAAATGCCCCCAAATAATCGAAAATGAAAATATGTCAAAATAGGTATTGATTCGAATGTGACCACCCTCAACATCGCATCCACACGTCAAATAAGTGATAAGGAAAGTTTTTAGAAATCTCAACCCCAAAAAATTAAAAAATACCTCCAACTAACCCCAAACGACCCACCCGGTCTGGTTTAAAGCGAAAATGAACATATGCCGAAATAGGTATTGATTCGAGGGTCACGACCCTCAACATCGCATCCACACATCTAATAAGAGATAATGACACTTTTTTGAAAATACCAAACCCAAAAAAGTACAAAATTCCCCCAAATAACCCCAAACAATCCATTCGGTCTGGTTTAAACTGAAAATGAATATATGACGAAATAGGTATCTATTCGAAGGTCACAACCCTCAACATCGCATCCACACGTCTAATAACAGATAAGGACACTTTTTAAAAAATCCCAAGCCCAAAAAAGTACAAAAATGCCCCCAAGGAACCCCAAATGACCCAGATGGTCTGGTTTAAATCGAAAATGAACATATGTCGAAATAGGTATCTATTCGAAGGTCACGACCCTCAACATCGCATTCACACGTCTAAGAAGAGATAAGGACACTTTTTAAAAAATACCAAACCTAAAAAAGTACAGAAATGCCCTAAAATAACCCCAAACGACCCACCCGATCTGGTTTAAACCAAAAATGAATATATGCTGAAATAGGTATCGATCCGAAGGTCACGACCCTCAACACTCATCCACATGTCTAATAAAAGACAAGGACACTGTTTAGAAAATACAAAACCCAAAAAAGTACAAAAATGCCCCCAATTAACCCCGAACGACCCGCTGGATCTGGTTTAAACCAAAAATGAACATATGTATAAATAGGTACCGATTCGAAGGTCACGACCCTCAACATCACATCCACATGACTAATATGAGATAAGGACACTTTTTAGAAAATCTCAAACCCAAAAAAGTATAAAAATGCCCCCAAATTACCCGAAACGACCCACCCGGTCTAGTTTAAAGCGAACATGAACATCTGCCAAAATAGGTATCGATTCGAAGGTCACAACCCTCAACATCGCATCTACACATCTAATAACAGATAAGGACACTTTTGAAAAAATACCAAGCCCAAAAAAGTATAGAAATGCCCTCAAATATCCCCAATCGACCCACACGGTCTGGGTTAAACCAAAAATGAACATATGTTGAAATAGGTATCTATTCGGAGGTCACGACCCTCAACATCGCATCCACATGTCTAAGAAGAAATAAGGGCACTTTTTAGAAAATACCAAACCCAAAAAATTATAGAAATACCCCCAAAGAACCCAAAATGACCCACCCGGTTTGGTTTAAACCAAAAATGAACATATGTCGAAATAGGTATCTATTCGAAGGTCACGACCCTCAACATCGAATCCACACGTCTAATAAGAGATAAGGAAAGTTTTTAGAAAATCTCAACCCCAAAAAATTAAAAAAATGCCTCCAAATAACCCCAAATGACCCACCCGGTCTGGTTTAAAGCGAAAATAAACATATGTCTAAATAGGTATCGATTCGAAGGTCGCGACCCGCAACATCACATCCACACTACTAATATGAGATAATGACACATTTTAGAAAATCCCAAGCCCAAAAAAATACAAAAATTCCCCCAAATAACCGACCCACCCAGTCGGGTTTAAATCGAAAATGAACATATGTCAAAATAGGTATCTATTCGAAGGTCACGACCCTCAACATCGCATCCACACGTCTAATAATAGATAAGGACAGTTTTTAGGAAATACCAAACCCAACAAAGTACAGAAATGCCCCCAAATAATCCCGAACGACCAACCTGATCTGGTTCAAACCGAAAATGAACATATGTCGAAATAGGTATCGATTCGAAGGTCACGACCCTCAACATTGCATCCACACGTCTAATAAGAGATAATGACACTTTTTAGAAAATACCAAACCCAAAAAGTACAGAAATGCCAACAAATAACCCTAAACGACCCACACGGTCTTGTTTAAACCGAAAATGAACATATGCCGAAATAGGTATCGATTCAAAGGTCAGAACCCTCAACATCTCATCCACACGTCTAATAAGAGATAAGGACACTTTTTAGAAAATACCAAACCCAAAAAATTAGAGAAATGCCCCCAAATAACCTCAAATGACCCATCCGATCTGGTTTAAATAGAAAATGAACATATGTCGAAATAGGTATTGATTCAAATGTAACGACCCTCAACATCGCATCCACACGTCTAATAAGAGATAAGGAATGTTTTTAGAAATTCTCAACCCCAAAAAATTACAAAAATGCCTCCAAATAACCCCAAACGACCCACCCGGTCCGGTTTAAAGTGAAAATGAACATATGGCGAAATAGATATTGATTCGAGGGTCATGACCCTCAACATCGCATCCACACGTCTAATAAGAGATAATGACACTTTTTAGAAAATACCAAACCCAAAAAAGTACCAAATGCCCCCAAATAACCTCAAACAACCTACCCGGTCTGGTTTTAACCGAAAATGAATATATGACGAAATAGGTGTCGATTCGAAGGTCACAACCCTCAACATCGCATCCACACGTCTAATAACAGATAAGGACACTTTTTAAAAAATTCCAAGTCCAAAAAAATACTAAAATGTCCCCAAATAACCCCAAACGACCCACCCGGTCTGGTTTAAACCGAAAATGAACATATGTCGAAATAGTTATCTATTCGAAGGTCACAACCCTGAACATCGCATCCACAAGTCTAATAAGAGATAATGACACTTTTTAGAAAATACCAAACCCAAAAAATTATAGAAAAACCCCTAAATAACCCCAAACGACCCACCCGATCTGGTTTAAATCGAAAATGAACATACGTCGAAATAGGTATTGATTCGAATGTGACAACCCTCAACATCACATCCACATTTCTAATTAGAGATAAGGAAAGTTATAAGAAAATCTCAACCCCAAAAATTACGTAAATGCCTCCAAATCCCCAAACGACCTACCCGGTCCGGTTTAAAGCGAAAATGAACATATGCCAAAATAGGTATTGATTCGAGGTTACGACCCTCAACATCGCATCCACACGTCTAATAAGAGATAATGACACTTTTTAAAAAATACCAAACCAATAAAAATACAAATGCCCCAAATGACCCACCCATTGGTTTAAACCGAAAATGAACATATGACAAAATAGGTATCGATTCGAAGGTCACAACCCTCAACATCGCTTCCACATGTCTAATAACAGATAAGGACACTCTTTAAAAAATCCCAAGTCCAAAAAAAGTACAGAAAATGCCCCAAATAACCCCAAACGACCCACCCGATCCGGTTTAAATCGAAAATGAACATATGTCGAAATGGGTATCTATTTGAAGGTCACGACCTTCAACATCACATCCACACGACTAATATGAGATAAGGACACTTTTTAGAAAATCCCAAGCATAAAAAAGTATAAAATGCCCCAAAATAACCCCAAACGACCCACCCGATCTGGTTTAAAGCGAAAATGAACATATGCCAAAATAGGTATCGATTCAAAGGTCACAACCCTAAACATCGCATCCACACGTCTAATAACAGATAAGGACACTTTTTAAAAAATCCCAGACCCAAAAAAGTATTGAAATGCCCCCAATTAACCCCAAACGACCCACCTGGTCTGGTTTAAACCGAAAATGAACATATGTCAAAATAGGTTTCTATTCGAAGGTCACGACCCTCAACATCGCATCCACACATCTAAGATGAGATAAGGACTCTTTTTAGAAAATGCCAAACCCAAAAAATTACATAAATACCCCCAAATAACCTAAAACGACCCACCCACCCTGGTTTAAACCAAAAATAAACATATGCCGAAATAGGTATCGATTCGAAGGTCACGACCCTCAATATCCCATCGACACGTCTAATAAGAGATAAGGGCACTTTTTAGGAAATACCAAACCCAAAAAAAGTACAGAAATACCCCCAAATAATCCCAAACGACCAACCTGTACTGGTTCAAATCGAAAATGAACATATGCTGAAATGGGTATTGATTCGAAGGTCACGACCCTCAACATCGCAGCCACACGTCTAATAAGAGATAATGACACTTTTTAGAAAATACCAAACCCAAAAAAGTACAGAAATGCCAACAAATAACCCCAAATGACTCACACGGTCTGGTTTAAATCGAAAATGACATATGCCGAAATAGCCCTGCTCACTTAGTCATACTCCATTGTGATGGCTCCTTGAATGGAGATAGAGCTACTTATGGGGGTCTTATTCGTAATCCCACAGGAGATCCAGTCCTGGCTTTTATGGGTAAAGGTGTGGAAACTTCTGTTCTTAGCATGGAGTTGTTAGCCATTCACAGAGGGGTGGCTCTGTGCATAGAGAGGAATCTTTGACATGTGTCAATCAGATCTGATTCGAAGTTGGCAGTGGAGATTATTACAGGTGTGTTCAGCTGCCCTTGGAATGTATATGTGTTGAAGAACCAGATCAGCTCTAGTCTGAACCAGTTGGCTCACTATGAAGTGAGGCATGTTTGGAGGGAGTTGAACCAACCGGCAGATTTTATTGCTTCCATTGATTGTGAGGGTGGGGAAACAATTCTGTATCCTCCTGAGTTCCAGGATGACCTGATGTGGATGATCCATGATGATACTTCAGGTAAGGTCCAGTTTAGGCCTCCGTGATTGGGTCGGGTGATTATTTCCTTGTATGTTCGAGGGGTTTATCCTCGGGGGTGTGGGGCTTTTTCCTCCTCCTTAGGTTTGTCTAAGGGGTGGAAGTAGGCTGCCTTCTCTTGTTTCTTCTTTTCTTCTTCTATACACACACATCTTACTTATCGAAAAAAAAAAAAAAAAAAAGGTATCGATTCGAAGGTCACAACCCTCAACATCGCATCCACACGCCCAAGAAGAGATAAGGACACTTTTTAGAAAATAGCAAACCCAAAAAATTATAGAAATGCCCCCAAATAACCCCAAACGACCCACCCGATCTGGTTTAAACCAAAAATGAATATATGTCGAAATAGGTATCGATACGAAGGTCACGACCCTCAACAACGCATCCACACGTCTAATAAGAGATAAGGACACTTTTTAGAAAACACCAAACCCAAAAAAGTTCAGAAATGCCCCCAAATAACCCCAAACGACCCACCCGGTCTGGTTTAAATTGAAAATGAACATATGCCAAAATAGGTATCGATCCGAAGGTCACGACCCTCAACAACGCATCCACACATCTAATAAGAGATAAGGACCCTTTTTAGAAAATACCCAACCCAAAAAATTACAGAAATGCCCCCAAATAACCCCAAACGACCCACCCAATCTGGTTTAAACAAAAAAGGAACATATGTCGAAATAGGTATCGATTTGAAGGTCACGACCCTCAACATCACATCCACATGACTAATATGAGATAAGGACACTTTTGAGAAATTCCCAAACCAAAAAAAATACAAAAATACCCCCAAATAACCCCAAACGACCCACCCGGTCAGGTATAAGCGAAAATGAACATATGCCAAAATAGGTATCGATTAGAAGGTCAGAACCCTCAACATCGCATCCACACGTCTAATAACAGATAAGGACACTTTTTAAAAAATCCCAAGCCCAAAAAAAAGTACAAAAATGCCCCCAAATAACCCCAAACGATCCACCCGGTCTGGTTTAAACCGAAAATGAACATATGTCAAAATAGGTATCTATTCGAAGGTCACGACCCTCAACGTCGCATCCACACATCTAAGATGAGATAAGGACACTTTTTAGAAAATGCCAAACCCAAAAAAGTACATAAATACCCCCAAATAACCTAAAAAGACCCACCTGACCTGGTTTAAACCGAAAATAATAATATGCCGAAATAGGTATCGATTCGAAGGTCACGACCCTCAATATCTCATCGACACGTCTAATAAGAGATAAGGACACTTTTTAGGAAATACCAAACCCAAAAAAGTACAAAAATGCCCCCAAATAACCCCAAACGTCCCACCCGATCTAGTTTAAACCAAAAATTAACATATGCCGAAATAGGTATCAATTCGAAGGTCACGACCCAAAACATCGCATCCACACGTCTAATAAGAGATAAGGACACTTTTTAGAAAATACCAAACCCAAAAAAGTACAGAAATGCCACCAAATAATCCCAAACAACCAACCTGATCTGATACAAACTGAAAATGAACATATGCTGAAATGGGTATCAATTCGAAGGTCACAACCCTCAACATCGTATCCACACGTCTAATAAGAGATAATGACACTTTTTAGAAAATACTAAACGCAAAAAACTACAAAAATGCTAACAAATAACCCCAAACGACCCACACGGTCTGGTTTAAACCGAAAACGAACATATGCCGAAATAGGTATCGATTCGAAGGTCACAACCCTGAACATTGCATCCACAGGTCTAATAAGAGATAAGGACACTTTTTAGAAAATACCAAACCCAAAAAAGTACAGAAATGCCCCCAAATAACCCCAAACGTCCCACCCGGTCTAGTTTAAACCAAAAATTAACATCTGCCGAAATAGGTATCAATTCGAAGGTCACGACCCACAACATCGCATCCACACGTCTAATAAGAGATAAGGACACTTTTTAGAAAATACCAAACCCAAAAAAGTACAGGAATGCAGCCAAATAATCCCAAACGACCAAACCGATCTGGTTCAAACCGAAAATGAACATGTGCTGAAATGGGTATCGATTCGAAGGTCACGACCCTCAACATTGCATCCACATGTCTAATAAGAGATAAGGACACTTTTTAGAAAATACCAAACCCAAAAAAGTACAGAAATGCCCCCAAATAACCCCAAATGATCCACCCGGTTTGGTTTAAATCGAAAATGAACATATGTCGAAATAGGTATCTATTCGAAAGTTACGACCCTCAACCTCGCATCCAGACGTCTAAGAAGAGATAAGGACACTTCCTAGAAATTACGAAACCCAAGAAAGTACAGAAATGCCCCAAAATAACCCGAAACGACCCACTCGGTCTGGTTTAAATAAAAAATGAACATATGCTAAAATAGGTATTGATCCGAAGGTCAAGGCCCTCAACATTGCATCGACACTTCTAATAAGAGATAAGGACACATTTTTGGAAATACCAAACCCAAAATGGTACTAAAATGCCCCCAAATAATCCCGAACGACCCACACGGTCTAGTTTAAACCAAAAATTAACATATGATGAAATAGGTATCGATTCGAAGGTCACGACCCACAACCTCGCATCCACACGTCTAAGAAGAGATATGGACACTTTTTAGAAAATGCCAAACCCAAAAAGGTACAGAAAAGCCCCCAAATAATCCCAAACGACCCACATGGTCTGGTTTAAATAAAAAATGAATACTGGAATTGGTAATTCAAATTCAAATTCAAATTTGGATTCCCATAGTTCTCGCAAGAATAAAGGAGGAGATCTCAATTCCTTGGGTCAAGGCGCCAACTTTGGCAAGAAGGTTTTGAAGAAATCTGAGTTAATTCTTGAAGGTAAGTCTAGTACTAAGGATATTTCACAGTCCAATGCTTTTGCCCTATTGGAACATCTTACGGAGGAGGTGCATTATGATCCTGATGATTTGATGCTGGATCCAGAGTCTTGTGCCATTCTCTTAGGTATCGAACTGTTGGAGGATTCAAATATGGAAGGAGAAAATTCTTCTCCCCAGCCGTTATCTACCCTTCCAAATTTGGGAGAGGAGGTGATTGGGGGATTTTCCTTGAATAATCAGATTGGCGGATCTGCTGGAGATATTATGGAGGAAATGCCACAATTAAATGCTGCTGGTCAAAGTTTAAATTCAAATCTTCCCACTTCCCATATTGAGAAGACACCTAGTGCGTTGTGCTTGGAAGATGGAGAAATTAAAGGGGCATATTCTGTATCTTCTAAGGGGGAGCTGGCATTGGCAAATCCATTGGATTGTAGCTCAAGGCTGTCTCCATTGGGAAGGAAAGAAGGTGCACCTGATGCGCAAAAGGATAATACCAATTTAGAAGGAAATAAAAGTGGTGAAGAGATGCTGTCTTTAAAAGGCAAGGGAGCTAGTCTGGCCAACAAACCTTCAGCTAATTTTGAAAGATTAAAGAGGGTGGCAGCGGAGAACCGGGCCAGCCAAGGACCCTTGGACAGAGGTATGGGTTTTTCTAATTCTATTAGCTCTTCTTTATTTAACCGGCCTGGTGGAAGAAGTACAAAATTCCAGCCTCAACGAATTCCTGTAAAGGAAGGGCTGGGCATGAGAATAGAGGGACCCATTAAGGGTGGGACTGATATGGCAGCCCATCATCTTTGATGAATTGCATTTCCTGGAACATTAGGGGCATGAATGCCCCTACAAAGAAGCATGGGGTTAGGAAAGTGATTCTGGATAATAATGCAAAATTAGCTATTCTTCTTGAGACTAAGGTGAAAACAGAGAATTGTGCTGCTGTCTTTGACTCTTTCATTTCAAATTGGAAGTATCTCCATAATGGAGAAGTAGGTTCTACAGCTCGCATTTGGGTGGGATGGGATTCGGCTGTGTTTAAAGTGGAGGAGATTCTAAAATCTGACCAATTTATCCATTTGAAAGTAACCACTTTGGGATCCTCTCTCAGTTATTTGTGCACTGCTGTCTATGCTTCTAATTCGGTGGAGGAGAGGAGGGTGCTTTGGAGGGATGTTACTAGTTTTGGTTCTAGTATTTCAGGTCCTTGGATTGCTCTAGGGGACTTTAATATTGTTCGACAACAAAGTGAGAAGCTTGGAGGAGAACCTATCCGTCAGGAGGCTGTTGATGATTTTAATACTTTTATTTTTGACACGGACCTTATGGACTTAAAGTGGAAGGGGGAATTATTTACTTGGAATAATAGGCAAGGGGGCAGCTCTCGAGTTTGCTGCAAGTTGGATAGGGTCATGGTTAACTTATTTTGGTTGGATGTTCTCAGGTCTTCAGAAGCTACTTTTCTGCTCCCAGGGCTTTCGGATCACTCTCCAGCTGTGATTTCAATTCTTGATGGGGTAAATTTTGGTCCTAAACCTTTCCGGTTCTTTGAGGCTTGGATTGGTAGGGAGGGGTTTGATGAAGTGGTAGCTAAAGGGTGGGACAGCACGGTGAATATGAAGCTTAATCCTATACTTAGGTTTGCTACCAGGCTCAAAAATGTCAAGACAGAGCTGAAGAAATGGAATAAAGATAGTATTGGGGATGTTTTTCTTGCAGTGAAGGAGGCTTCTTCGGACTTAGCTCAGATCCAAATCAGCCTTGCTACCCATCCCAATGACCTCAATTTGGTTTCTTTAGAAACAGCAGCCAAGAAGAAGTTGTGGGCAGCCCTTAATACTGAAGAAAAGTTTCTTAAAGAGAAATCTAGAGTCAAGAACATTCAATTGGGGGATGGTAATAATAGCTTTTTCCATAAGTCTATGGTGTGCAGGCAAAACAGGAATCACATTTTGGAGGTGTACAATGCCGAAAATGAGGTTATCAAGGATCCGAATCTGATTAAAGAGGAGGCAATTTCTTTTTACATGAATTTGTTTGGTGCTAATGTTGAAGATGTTGGGTTCTTCCCAGACTGTCCCTTTGCAACATAGTCCGGACCTTGTGCTGAGAAGTCTTTATTGGGCAGGTATCTAACAAGGAGATTAGAGAGGTGGTTTTTTCCATGAAGAACTCAAAAGCTCCAGGACCGGATGGATTTGGGGCAGCCTTTTTAAGCATGCTTGGGAGGTTGTTGGGGAGGATCTCACTTTGGCCGTTAAGTGGTTTTTTTTGAAGTCAATGCCTACCTCTATCAATGCTACTTTTATTAGTCTTATCCCAAAGACTGATAATACTTCTTCGTTTACGGGTTATAGGCTTATTGCCCTTTGTAACCTATTTTATAAAATTATTACAAAAGTGTTGTCTAATAGGTTACAAGGAGTTGTGGGGAAGGTGGTTAGTGACAACCAGTCTGCGTTTATCAAAGGCCGCTCCATTGTGGATAATATTCTAGTATGTCATGATGTGGTTAGGGGTATAGAGCAGAAGGGGACTCCCCCTACGGCGGTGCTGAAAATTGACTTACATAAACCTTATGACTCTCTAAGTAGGAAGTTTCTTTTTGAGATCATGGAAAGGATGGGTTTTCCAAGCAAGTTTATTCGGTGGGTGAAGGCTTGTGTTGATACTCCTAGTTTCTCGATCCTTCTCAATGGGAGCCCAACAGGTTATTTTAGGGGCAAGAGGGGGATCAGACAGGGGGACCCGCTATCCCCTTATTTATTCACAATTGCTATGGAAGGATTTTCGGCCTTAATGCGGAAGTTGGAAGTTGAGGGACAGATCAGCCTGCTTCCAAGGTGCAAAAGCTCCCATCTTACACACCGATCTTTGCGAGATGATTTGATGATTTTTGTGAAGGCTGTCCCGACTCTATTTTGGCTTGTTTGGGGGCTCTGTCTGATTTTCATACTTACTCTGGGTTGAGACTCAATAGAGCTAAGTCCTCTATTATTTTAGGGGGCCTTACCCAAACGGCCAGGCTGCAACTATTGGAATTAACGAATTTTGTGGACACTAAGCTGCCCATTCGGTACCTTGGTGTTCCACTTGTACCTCGTAAACTTTCTATGGCAGATTGCTCCGCTATCTTGGATCTAGTGAGGCGAAGACTTGACGGCCGGAAAGCTCGTTTCTTATCCTTTGCGGGACGGTTGCGACTTCTTACCTCTATTCTTCAGGCTGCTATATATATTGGTCGGGCATCTTTGCATTACCTGGTGGTGTCAAGCAAAAGCTGGAATCCATGTTCTCAAATTTCCTTTGGACGGGCCCCTCCTTGGAACGAAAGGTACATTATGTTTCTTGGGATAGAATTTGCAAACCTAAGGATGAGGGTGGCTTAGGTATCCGCAGAATTTCAGAAATGAATATTGCGGGTATCCTTAAGCAAATCTGGTGGATTGCTTCCAAAAAGGACAGCCTGTGGGTTAGGTGGGTTTATGCCCGTTATTTAAAAAAATGACTCTATTTGGACTGTGAAAATTCCCCAAAATTGCTCTTGGGTTTGGCGTAAAGTTCTCAAGTATAGAGATTTGGTTGAACCCCATGTTCACCACTTTATTGGGTCTGGCCATGCTACAAGGCTATGGCTTGATAAGTGGCATCCTCAAGGGGTTTTAATCAAAAATTTTGGGGATCGTATCAGATACGATGCGGGTTCTCATCGTATGGCTCTAGTTTCGGATATTATAAGACAAGGCACCTGGCATCCTACTCCTCATGGGTCTTTTGATCTTATTAGTGCTTGGGGGGATTTGCAACATGTTCCTATTTTGAGAGGCAGGGATGACCTTATTATTTGGAAGAATTCCCCTAATGGCTTATTTACTACTAAGTCAGCCTGGGACATTGTTAGAAGATCCTCTCCTAAAGTAGGGTGGCATAAATTTGTTTGGTTTACTCAGAATTTCCCTAAGCATTCTTGCACAACTTGGAGATGCCTTATGGAAGCTCTACCTACCAAAGATCAGCTTATTAAAAGAAATATTCAGGTTGGGCCGAATTGCATCTTGTGTTGGGCTGGTACTGAAAGTCATGAGCATCTTTTCTTTAATTGCCCTTTTTCCACTAGCATTTGGGGTCAAATTAGTTCTTTTTGCTCCCAAGGGGGTGGAGGCCCTACCAATCTCCAGCATGTGCTTGCTTGGCTCTTGAGTGTTGGTTGTGCAAATGATAGGATGGATTTGGTTCCCAAGTTGGGTTTTTGTGCTACTGTGCATTACATTTGGTGGGAGAGAAACCGAAGGCTGTTTGAGAACAAGGTTAGAACCCATGATCAGATTATAGAGGCAATTCGTCTTGATGTGGCCATTAAGTGTCTTGCCTTTCCCATTTCTCGCTGTCGACCCTAGGAACCAGTTCTTGGCTGATAATTGGGGGATTAGGGTGGATTGGAAGGTGATTACTCAAAACCCGTGCTTGGTTTAGACCTCCTACTCACATGGCAGTCCTTCACCGTGATGGGTCCTTAACGTGATAGAGCTTCCTATGGTGGAATCATTCGTGATGATGCAGGTGTTGCCATAATGGCGTATGCGGGGAAGGAGATATTAATTTGTTCTAGGCATGGAGCTCTTTGCAATTTTAAAGGGGGTCACTTTTTGTATTCAGAGGAACCTACTTGGGTTTCCATCGATCCGATTCCAAATTGGCGTAGATATTCTTAATGGGGCTGTGGACTGCCCTTGGAGCATGCAAATCTTAAGGGACCGTATAGCTACGCTACTACAGCAATTACAGCGTAAGGAGATCAAACATGTTTGGAGAGAGCTCAACCAGCCAGCAGACTTTATTGCAGCCATGGATACGGGGGATGGGGAAGCAATTTTTTATCCACTTGATTTCCCACAGGACCTGGTGGAGTTGGTTAAGAATGATTCAGATGGTAAAGTTTTTTTAAGGACCTTGTCTCATTGAGTTGTTGGCCTGGTCTTAGGCTTTTCGACCGAGGGCCTGTCCTCGGGTTGTTTTAGGGGCTCTCCTCCCCCTCTTAGGCCTGTCTAAGGGGGGAGGACAAGGGCTGCCTTCTTCTGTATTTTTTTCCTCTTTCTTAATACAATCACACTTACCTATCAAAAAAAAAAGGTATCGATACAAAGGTCACGACCCTCAACAACGCATCCACATGTGTAATAAGAGTAAGGACACTTTTTAGAAAATACCAAACCCAAAAAAGTACAGAAATTCCCCCAAATAACCCCAAACGACCTAACTGGTCTGCTGTAAACCGTAAATGAACATATGTCAAAATAGTTATCTATTCGAATGTCACGTCCCTCAACATCGTATCTACACGTCTAATAAGAGATAAGGACACTTTTTAAAATTCCAAGGCCAAAAAAAGTATAGAAATGCAACCAAATAACCCCAAACGACCCACCCGGTCTGGTTTAAACCGAAAATGAACATATGCCAAAATAGGTATCGATTCGAAGGTCACGACCCTCAACATCGTATCCACACCTCTAATAAGAGATAAGGACACTTTTTAGAATTCCCAAGCCAAAAAAAAAATAAAAATGCCTCCAAATAACCCCAAACGACCCACCCAATCTTGTTTAAAGAGGAAATGAACAGATGCCAAAATAGGTATCGATTCGAAGGTCATGACCCACAACATCGCATCCACACGTCTACTAAGAGATAGGGACACTTTTTAGAAAATACCAAACCCAAAAATGTACAGAACTGCCCCCAAATAATCCAAAACAACCCACCTGATCTAATTCAAACCGAAAATGAACACATGCCAAAATAGGTATCGATTTGAAGGTCACGACCCTCAACATCGCATCCACATGTCTAATACAAGATCAGGACACTTTTTAGAAAATACCAAATCAAAAAAATTACAGAAATGCCCCCAAATAACCCCAAACGACCCACCCGATCTGGTTTAAAACGAAAATGAACATATGTCGAAATAGGTATTGATTCGAATGTGACGACCCTCAACATTGCATCCACAAGTCTAATAAGAGATAAGGACAGTTTTTAGAAAACCACAACCCCAAAAAATTATAGAAATGCCTCCAAATATCCCCAAACAACCCACCCGGTCTGGTTTAAAGCGAAAATGAACATATGCCGAAATAGGTATCGATTGGATGGTCACGACCCTCAACATCGCATCCACACGACTAATAAGAGATACTGACACTTTTTAGAAAATACCAAACCCAAAAAAATTCAGAAATGCCCCCAAATAATCCCAAATGACTCACCCGGTCAGGTTTAAACAAAAAATGAACATATGCCGAAATAGGTATCGATACGAAGGTCACAACCCTTAACATCACATCCACAGATCTAATAAGAGATATGGACACTTTTTAGAAAATACCAAACCCAAAAAAGTACAGAAATGGCACAAAATAACCCCAAACGACCCACCCGGTCTGATTTAAACCGAAAATGAACATATGTCGAAATAGATATTGATACGAAGGTCACGACCCTCAACATTGCATGCACACGTCTAATAAGAGATAATGACACTTTTTAGAAAATCCCAAGCCAAAAAAAGTACAGAAATACCCCAAATTACCCCAAACGACCCACCCGGTCTGGTTTAAACCGAAAATGAACATATGCTGAAATAGGTATCGATACGAAGGTCACCACCCTCAACCTCGTATCCACATGTCTATTAAGAGATAAGGACACTTTTTAAAAAATACCAAATCTAAAAAGGTATAGAAATGCCCCAAAATAACCCCAAACGACCCTCCTGGTCTGGTTTAAACCTAAAATGAACATATGTGGAAATAGGTATCGATTCACAGGTCATAACCCTCAACATCGTTTCCACACGTCTAATAAGAGATAAGGGCATTTTTTAGAAAATACCAATCCCAAAATTGTACAAAAATGCCCCCAAATAATCCCAAACGACCCACCCGGTCTGGTTTAAACAAAAAATGAACATATGCCGAAATAGAGATCGATTCGAAGGTCACGACCCTCAACATCGCATCCACACATCCAATAAGAGATAAGGACACTTTTAGAAAATACCAATCCCAAAAAAATTAAGAAATACCCCAAATACAGATAAGGACACTTTTAAGACAATCCCAAGCCCAAAAAAGTATAGAAATGCCCCCAAATAGCCCCAAATGACCTACCCGGTCTAGTTCAAATCGAAAATGAACATATGCCGAAATAGGTATCGATTCGAAGGTCACGACCCTCAACATTGCATCCACACGTCTAATAAGATATAAGGACACTTTTCAGGATATACCAAACCTAAAAAAGTACAAAAATACCCCCAAATGACCCCAGACGATCCACCCGGTCTGGTTTAAACAAAAAATGAACATATTCTGAATAGGTATTGATACGAAGGTCACGAGCCTCAACATTGCATCCACACATCTAATAAGAGATATGGACACTTTTTAGAAAATACCAAACCCAAAAAAGTACAGAAATGCCCCCAAAAAACCCTAAATGACCCACCCGGTCTGGTTTAAACCGAAAATGAATATATGTCGAAATAGGTATCGATACGAAATTGACGACCCTCAACAACGCATCCACACATCTAATAAGAGATAAGGACACTTTTTAGAAAAACCAAACCCAAAAAAGTACAGAAATTTCACCAAATAACCCCAAACGACCCACCTGGTCTGGTGTAAACCAAAAATGAACATATGTCGAAATAGGTATCTATTCGAATGTCATGACCCTCAACATCATATCTACACGTCTAATAAGAGATAAGGACACTTTTTAAAATTCCCTAGCCAAAAAATGTATAGAAATGCCCCCAAATAACGCTAAACGAACCACCCGGTCCGGTTTATAGCAAAAAGGAATAGATGCCGAAATAGGTATGGATTCTTAGGTCACGACCCTCAACATCGCATCCACATGTCTAATAAGAGATAAGGACACTTTTTAGAAAATCCCAAACCCAAAAAAGTACAGAAATGCCCCCAAACAGCCCCAAATAACCCACCCAGTCTGGTTTAAACCGAAAATGAACATATGTCGAAATAGCTATCTATTCGAAGGTCACGACCCTCAACCTCGCATCCACACTTCTAAGAAGAGATAAGGACACTTTCTAGAAAATACCAAACCCAATAAAGTACAAAAATGCCCCCAAATAACCCCAAATGACCCACCCAGTCTACTTTAAACCGAAAATGAACATATGCCAAAATAGGTATCGATTCGAAGGTCACGACCCTCAATATCGCATCGACACTTCTAACAAGAGATAAGGACATATTTTAGGAAATACAAAACCCAAAATGGTACTGAAATGCCCCCAAATAATCCCAAACGACCCACCCCGTCTAGTTTAAACAAAAAATTAACATATGACGAAATAGGTATCGATCTGAAGGTCACGATCCACAACCTCGCATCCACATGTCTAATAAGAGATACGGACACTTTTTAGAAAATAGCAAACCCAAGAAGATACAGAAATGCCCCCAAATAATCCCAAACGACCCACCTAGTCTGGTTTAAACCAAAAATGAACATACGTCGAAATAGGTATTTATTCGAATGTGACGACCCTCAACATTGCATCCACACGTCTAATAAGAGATAAGGACAGTTTTTAGAAAACCTCAACCCCCAAAAATTATAGAAATGCCTCCAAATAACCCCAAACGACCCACCCGGTCTAGTTTCAAGCGAAAATGAACATATGCCAAAATAGGAATCGATTGGATGGTCACGACCCTCAACATCGCATCCACACGTCTAATAAGAGATAATGACACTCTTTAGAAAATACCAAACCCAAAAAAGTTCAGAAATGCCCCCAAATAACCCCAAACAACTCACCCGGTTAGGTTTAAACCGAAAATGAACATATGCCGAAATAGGTATCGATTCGAAGGTCACGACCCTCAACATCGCATCCACACGTATAATTAGAGATAAGGACACTTTTTGGAAATTACCATACCCCAAAAAGTATAGAAATGCCCCAAATAGAGATAAGGACACTTTTTAGACAATCCCCAGCCCAAAAAAGTGTAGAAATGCTCCCAAATAACCCCAAACGACCCACCAGGTCTGCTTCAAACCGAAAATAAACATATGCCGAAATAGGTATCGATTCGAAGGTCACGACCCTCAACATCGCATCCGCACGTCTAATAAGAGATAATAACACATTTTAGGAATACCAAACCCAAAAAAGTACAGAAATGCCCCTAAAATAAAACCAAACGATCCACCCGGTCTGGTTTAAACAAAAAATGAACATATACCAAAATAGTTATCGATACAAAGGTCACGACCCTCAACATCACAGCCACACATCTAAAAAGAGATATGGACACTTTTTAGTAAATAGCAAACCCAAAAAAGTATAGAAATGCCACCAAATAACCCCAAACGACCCACCCGATCTGGTTTAAACCGAAAATGAACATATGTAAGAATAGGTATCGATACGAAGGTCACGACCCTCAACATTGCATGCACACGTCGAATAAGAGATAAGGACACTTTTTAGAAAATCCCAAGAA
>NW_025317818.1:0-27544 GCF_018873765.1 Telopea speciosissima
TTGCTTCACACAAGGTGAGTAGATCTTCAACCATTATACTTGATATTTTCTTTACATATAAAACTTGTTTTGAAACATTGTTTTAAATCTAAAATTTAGTTTTAGATTGAGATTTATCATGCCAAAAAGCATATTTCATTTAAGCTTTTACTCAAATAAATTGTTCATACAGGATTGCTTGCAAAGAATAGTGATTTCCTTATGATTTAATTCACATATGTGTGTGCAGAATTTTTAATAATGTCATGTTTATAGACTAATGAATCCAATGCCTATTTGTTTATAGTATGATGAAGGTCTATGAATTATTCTTCATGATTATAACCTAATGCAAGATGCTTTTGGATGATGCATAAAAATTTGATTTTGTTTAGGATTTATTTTTAATTTTCATTAATGTTAATGTTGGATAAGTGATTGCGAAGATTTTGCCCAATCTTCTCTATTATTGTTCTTCATTTTATGTATTGATATGTTGATGAAAATTATTGTTTTCAAACTTTATTTTTATTCTTTTCAATAGCATGTGTTAGGGTGGAATTGGGGAGTGCTAACCCTAAGTTCCGAACTTAGATGTATAGCTTTAAATTATAAGCAAAACCTTGATTGTTATTTTTATCATTTATCTTACCGGCATTGGTGAATATGTTGAGGTAAGGATAAGTTGGCGAGTTTTTGAGCTACGGACTTACCCTTATTGGAGCTATATGGACTACTAGAAAGAAGGGTGATGATCAAAAACTCTCCAGGAGGTCATTGCTGGTAAAACCTTTGGGAGCTTTGACTCGGTCTGGGGCAAGTTTGGTCACTAGTTTCTCCATTAGTTTTTTGATGTTGAGAGGGGACAATGTTGTTGTAGTTGATCATAGTTGAAGATCATACCCCGCTATCATAAGGGCCTTGACCAGTGTATGGTAACTAGTTCACACTAGTCCATTAGGGAGTGATGTGTTTATTATTTTACGTTCTTTCGATATATCTTTCATTGATTGTTGTCATATATACTTTCATTACAGTAGTGGTGATAAGAAAATATAGTTATGATCATTTTGTTTTTTGTTTTTTTGGATTTATATATACATATTATTGTATGTGTTTACGTTTTGTATTACTTGTGCATGTTTTTACACCTGCATAGTTGTTGTGGATTTAATAGCTAAGCATTTTTCAAAGCTTACCCTTACCACTTTTCAGATGAACAACCTTATGAATGCGAACCTAGATATGAGGATGTACTAGAGGAGGAGGTCCAAGAGGATGAAGCATTTAGAGTAGAAGATGACAACTACTATTAAAAATTTTGCACTTTCTTTCAATCTTAGAAGAACTTATTATTTGTTTGAGTTTAATTAATTTTTAGAGATTGTAACATTTATTTCAGAATTTTAAGTTTAATTTGGAGTTTGTAATAGCTTAGTTTAACTACCCTACTTTATTTGAAGTCTTAATCTATACATTTTAGACATGTGTTTGTATTTTGGATCTACTCCGGTCCATATCTCCTTGACATAAATGATCTTGTGGACCATCAATGTCTCTAAACCGCTAAGGGGATTTTGAGGGCGTTACAATCATAATAGCATATACCTGACTTAGAATTATGTGCTGGATGGAAAAATGAATCTAACATGTGCATGCATCATGAACAATCTATAAATGTGTATTTGTGTGTATGTGCATTCCCATTTGCTCTCTCACTAGCTCATGGAGCTAACCCCGTTGCACAACCTCTTTTAGTTTATATGCAGGTAACCTTTTGATATGCTCCTTTTGATGTGAATCGAGTGGAGCTAGTGGCTAGACTTGGATGTAAATATACATTCAAGGATGATGCCCTTGGGGCATAATCTTACTTTTACTTATGTTTATCATTCGTCGTGTACAAATTTAGTGTGTACCTTGGAGTAATTATTTGATGATTATAGGAAATTGTAACTATTGTATATGCTACCATTAGCCACTAAACACCTTATAATTATTTGATTTTAAATTGATTTACGCTTCCGCTGACTTCGATCTATTTTTGGAATGAATTATTTCATTGGTTTACGCACTCTGATATTATTATGTTTTTGATATTGGTTATAGACTATAGATTGGGATACTGTATCTGTGATCCTAATAGTTTTGGGATGACACTTGTCGTCTGAATCACCCCTTTTCTTATACTATATCCTTTATTAGGATGGGAGTGTGACAGTATCGTCCATTACACCTCCTCAAGGTGGAGAATTGGGAACCCGAATCTTCAACTTGTCCCTTAGAAACTGAAAGTGGGCCGTCCCTAGTGCTTTAGTAAATGTGTCAACCAATTGGTCCTTAGTTGAAATAAATTGAACCTAAAGCTGCTTCTTAGCCACACGATCACGAACAAAGTGGAAATCAATTTCAACATGTTTTGTGTGAGCATGAAAAACAAGATTCACCGAAAGATAAGTTGCCCCAATGTTATCACACCATAATGTGGGAGCACAAGCAAGGGGATAACCGAATTCACCAAACAAGGACTCAAGCCATATTAATTCAGCTGAAGCATCAACCAAGGCTTTGTATTCAGCCTTGTGGAAAACCTTGTTGGGGTAAATTTCACACATCACCCATTATGATTTTGATGATAACAAATAAGTTAGTTGTACTAACTCTTGTCTAAAAGATGCATAGATAAGAGTAGAGCATCAAGTGAGGGGGAGCATACACAAGTAATCAAAAATCTCTAAGAAGATTGGAGCTTGGAAGTCAGAGTCAAACATATGTTGGAAGAAGATCATATTTGAAGACTTTGTATAAATATTTTTACTTCTTGAGTCACATTTAATGTAATGCACACACACACGCATGCATCTAGAATGACCTTAGGAGGCCATTTGACCCCCTAACCATGTGACCAAGTGGGGTTAAAATACCCAAATTAACCCCCAAGGAAATTAAGCTAAAATACTCTGATATTGCCCAATCCGGTATACCAATTCCCAATCCGGCATACCGGATCAGGGGTAAAATCTCAGGAAATGCCCACAGTGTTGAACCTAAGCATGCTGGATGAGATCCAGCATATCGGATCCCTCAGGTACTGCAGTGTACACTGATCCGGTATACCGGATTCCCATCCAGCATACCGGATCACCTACAACTGCTTAATATATCCGTTACTCCTATTTTTTTTGAAAAGGAGTTAGGTAATCAGGCATACCGGATTTCCATCCAGCATACCGGATTACTTATAGAATGTGGGATTCTTATCTTAATTGAATTCCTAAATTGGTTCTTAGCCTCTAGCCTATAAATACCCTCTTGATTAGTGTTCTAAACACTACAACAATCATCAATCAAGAGCTCTAAGCAATCGCAATCAAGCACTCCCTTGTGAGATTATTCTTTCAAGATCAAGAAGATCGAAGAAAATTTAATCTCATCTTTGCTCCTTCATACACACTTGCATCCAAGTTGCATACATTGAAAGGTAGCATCTTTTCTACTAAAGTTTAAGGTAACTCTAAACCATTTAGTAGTTCTTTTACTTTGTTTAAAGTTGTTGTTGAGTCCTCTTGCTCGAAATCAAGAGAAGGAGTCATCTTGCTCGGAATCAAGAGTAATGAGTCCTCTTGCTTGGAATCAAGATTGGATGAGTCCTCTTGCTCGGAATCAAGAGTAGTTGAGTTCTCTTGCTCTTAATCAAGATTTGTATGAGTCCTCTTGCTCTTACTCAAGATTCAATTTAGTGAATTCTCTCTAAGGTGAGAGGAGTGAACGTAGGCACATATTGGCCGAACCACTATAAATCTCTTGTGTCACTCTTTGAATTATTGCTTTGTTTATTGCTTGTCTTTATATTGGTAATTTGTTTTATTTTTGTATAATTTTTTATTTTCCTATCTTCACCTATTCACCCCCCCTCTAGGTGAATTCACAAACCTAATCACAATTTTCTGCTTTCGTGACGTCCAAGAAACAAAATTAGGGCCAAGAAAAATTGCAAATCCCCTAGTGAATTTAGGATCAAGGCCATCACCTACTCAGTCTGCATCCGGGAAGGCCTATAAGGAATGGGAGGTGGACCATTCAATAAGTAAACCATGAGTACTTGTGTGTTTGAGTTAGCGAAGTATTCACTTCACCATCTGCCAATGATCTGTAGTAGGGGCATGCATGAATTGACAACCCTGATTTACAGCAAAGGAAACATCCGGGGGTGTTAAAGTAACATACTGTAGAGCACCCACTACCTACCTATACTCAGTGGGATTTGATAAGAGAGCACCCCCTGCAACTGATGCCACCGGAGTCGTAGCCATAGGAATCTGTACTGGTTTGCAATCAGTCATGCCAGCATGATTTAGCAAATCAAAAATATAACGAGATTGAGAGAGATGAAGCCCCTTGGAATGACGGGTGGCCTGAACACCAAGGAATAAATGTAGATCACCAAGATCTCTGATGGAAAACTCGCCAGAAAGCTGAACAATAGGGAAGAGACCATAGATGGGTCACTGCCGATAACCAAAATGTCATCCACGTATATCAAAATGTAGCTGACATGAGCCCCTTTATTGCGAATAAAAAGATAGGTGTCAGTCCTGGAACCATGGAAGCCGAGAGAATTTAGAAAATCAGATAAGCGACAGAACCAAGCCTTAGGCGCTTGTTTAAGGCCATAAATAGAGTGATGAAGGAGGCACACATGATTCGGATTATTGGAGTTAATGAAACCTAGCGGTTGGACATATAAACTTCTTCTTCCAACTGTCCATGAAGAAATGCATTACTGACGTCTAACTGGTGAACAGACCAACCTTGGGAGACTGCGATGGAGAGACCGCAGTGAATGGTTGTGGGCTTAATGGCAGGGCTAAAAGTCTCACCATAATCAAGACCATGTTGTTGATGTAAGCCCTTAGCAACGAGGCATGCTTTATAGCACTCAAGGGACCCATCAGTGTTCCTTTTGATGCGATACACCCATTTGCATCCAATTAAATTCTTGTTTGGTGTTCGCGGAACCAAGGACCATGTCCCATTGCGAAGCAAAGCATTGAACTCCTCTGCCATGGCAACACGCCACTCAGGGGCCTTATTAGCCTGCAAAAAACAAGTAGGCTTAGAGGTATCATTAGTAACAACTATAGCATGAGGGCGCCGGTGAAGCTACAAAGACTGAGAAGGCAACTATGGAGAGGCAGAGAGCGTCGGGTTAGCAATGGTGGTGGCGGTATACATGTCACTCAGGAGGTCAGTTTGCCTAGGCGGTGATGGTGGGGAGGCCGTGGGTATGGGTGGAGACGGTGTAGGGGAGGTCTGTGGGGTGGCGGGTGTAGGGTTGGGCACATCTGGTAAAGGGGTAATATGTGTTGGCAATGGTAAGGGCAAACCATAGTAAGGGGGATCTGAATGGGGGCAGCAACCCATGGAGAGGATGCAATGGGAGAAGAAGGTGGAGTAGGACCCAAAATGTTAGTAGAATAAGGAAAAGAATTCTCATCAAAATGAACATGTCTAGCGATGAAAATACGATTAGAAGGAATGTGAAGACAACGATAGGCAGTGTGAGAGGGGCTATAGCCAAGAAAAACACATGGCATTGAGCGAACGTCCATCTTATGCTTGTTATACAGGCGTAAATAAGGAAAACACAAGAAACCAAAAACTATAAGAAATTTGTAATCAGGTATTTTATGATAAAGAAGTTGGAAGGGGGAGATCCTAGTAGAGACAACCGAAGGCATTCTATTAATTAAATAGGCCGCAGTTTCAAAAGCATAGGTCTAGTAATGACAGGGAACAGACCCATGAGCAAGAAGGGAGAGACTGGTTTTAACAATATGCCTATGACGACATATAACCGCCCCTTGCTGCTCATGGGTGTGATGCACAAAAATTCGGTGAGAAATACCAATTTTATTAAAGAATGTGAGTAGAGTGCGAAACTCCCCACCCCAATCAGTTTGAATGGACTTGATGTTTCTATTAAAATGATGTTCCACAAGAGCTTGAAATTGGGAAAATATTGAGAAAACATCTTATTTACGCACAAGGGGATAAAACCAAATAATTTTAGTGTTATCATCCGCAAAAGTAACAGAAAATCAATGTCCAAATAAAGAGGGGTTAGGAGAAGGTCGCCACACATCACTATTAATTAAATCCAAATGAAATAAACTACAACTATGAGTAACAAGTAAAGTAAGGTGGCTGGCTTTGCCTAAATGACAAGCCATACAAATATTATTAAGATGGGAAAAATAAGGTACATTATTAGAAACAAGCATATAACGTAGCAATCGCTTATTCGGGTGTCCTAGACGACTATGCCAAACATTAATGGAGGATCAAACAGCAGTATTAGCGGTCGGCAAGGATGAAGGATGAAGCACATAGTGACCTTCTTTACTCGGTCCGGATAGCAAAGTTGACTTGGTTACCTGACCCTTCACAAGAAAATGAGAAGGGTAAAACTCAAAATAAGCATTATTATCCTTAGAAAATTGCTGAACAGAAAGAAGGGGTTTAGAGATAGAGGGAACATGTAGCACATTATTTAAATGGAAAGAGTGAGAAGAAGCAGAAGGAAGAGGCGAATAACCTATATGTGAATTTGGTAAACCCTTACCATTGCCAAAGTGTAATATATCCATACCAATATACTCATCTTATTGGGAGAGGGATTGAATGTCAGGAGTCACATGATGAGAAGCTCTGGTGTCAGGGTACCAAGTTAAGGCAGTAGAGGAGTGGGGTGTTGGTAAAAGAGGGGGGTTATGGTGGCCATAAGAGAAGGTAGATGGTGGATAGGTGGGATATGTGTAGTGAACAGTAGGTGGGTGTTGAAAAGTGGGATAGGGAAAAGGTTGGGTATTAAGATTACCAGGTTGATTACAGAAATAGCATCGATCTGTCAATGATTGGTGCGATGGAAAATATTGCACCAAAACCGTCCAGTGTAGGAGCCACCACGACCGCGACCATCACGGTCATGACCCCAACGACCTCCACGACCCCCATGTTGAGAGGCAGGAGATCCGGATTCAATAGACGGGCCAGAATGTTGAACAGTGGTTGCTGTTCGAGAACTAGGTGCAGGAGGAGCATCCATGAGTGCAAGCTTGGTCATGGAAGTGCCTTGAAGAAACTCATGACTCAAAAGCATGGCATGGAGGTCATCATAAGAGATTGGATCAAACCGAGTGAGAAGAGATGAGACCATGTCGCAGAATTCTATTTTCAAGCCGCGAAAAATATGAAGATTGAATGTGCTTGGGCAGAGTGTTTGTCTTGCTGAATTATGTTCGGCAACAATAGTTTTAGCACGCTGCAAAAACTGAGAAACCAATTCTTTAGGCTTTTGAGTCAAATATGTGAGAGCCATGTTGAGTGACATTATTCTACTCTCAAAAGCGGCAGAGAATACGGTGGACAGGGTGTCCCAAATGGCACGGCTGGTCTTCATGCCAAGCACTAGAGGAGAGACTTCATCAGAAAGAGAGGCAAGAAGGAGGCTTCGTATCATCGAGTCTTGATGATGCGATTCAGCACTGGCATTCGGATCATCAGGGCATGGGATTGTACCATCGAGATGCCCAAACAAATTTAAACCATCAAGGACGGCTCAACTTGAGAGTGCCAAAATAAATAATTTTTAGGTGTCAGTTTGATTGACATATAATAGTGAGCATTAGGGAAAGAAAAGGAGGTAGAAGAAGAAGAGATGGTAGAGAGAGAGGAGGTCTCAACGTCTCCCGTTAGAGAAAATAAGATGAAAAAACCCAGGAAGAATGGAAAAAAAAACTTGTTGGAGTTAGGATGCTCTGCATACCATATTAGAGTGTAATTTGTTTCCTCAATTCATTGATTCACCAATGGGAGTATATATAATAATTACAATAGATGAGAGAGCTCACCAAAATATAAAGAGAGAGTGTAAGTACCGTGGTCCTCGGGACGAGGGTTCCTCAGCCCTTATGGTATATGGCGACATAGAGTTTTGGGAGATGTATGGTGTGTGTGTACATGGATATGGATAATATTGTCAATGTATAATATTGATAAATAGGGGATTGGGATCATGCATTAAAATATCCTAATGTAATGTGAAGTCGCCACCTAGGGTTAGGGCCTAGGACCCATTAAGTGTAGCCCTATCCGTTGTGAGCGGAATCGGGCTACGTGACTCCATATGGTCCGACCAAAGGTTCGGGTAAGGGGTCAGGTTACGAGTGTGGGAAGGTGTTAGGCACCCACCTCGCCCAGCCGAAGTCGGTCTCTCTGTGTTAGATGCTACATAAGGATGAATGTTCTCTCTCTTTTATTACGGGGATGGGGGATATTATGAACTACATTCAGATGCTATGAATTGAACTAAAGCATAATAAACTACATTACATATATGATAAATGCGGACTAAAACGATGAAATATGAAAGGACTACATTGAATCAACAAAAATACAGTAATTATACATGTATGGTTGTATTCCCCTGGCTCAGGGGAGATAGACGAATGGACTGACGCCGATTCTTTCTCGGCAGAGTAACGGCTCTTTCAAATGATTTGGAGAGGGATAAATAGACAGAATAACGTTTGTAATAAAGGAGTTTTGATGGTTATCCGTGTACAGACGAGATAACAACGCCAAGGAGCAAAAGCGCTTTATACTCAGAGGGACAATCGAAGGATCTGTCTGCCACAAGAAAACTTCAAGCACTCACACTCTCCTGAGAGAAGGAGGAGAAATGAGGGTGAAAAGGGAGGAAAAGAGGCTAGGAATCACTTGGGGAGGGTCTCTCCACCCAAAATTCCTTGGAAAATGTGGGAGGGGACCCTCCTATTTATAGCGAGGGACCCCTTCTCTCTCCTGGCTGGATAAGTCCTCCACGGTGCCGTGGAGATGTCCACGGCGCCGTGGGGGACTTTTCCATGGCGCCATGGGTGACGTTAGCAGGCTGATATCACACCCCCTCATGGCACCGTGGAAATCTGGTACACATCCCCACGGTGCCGTGGGAAGGCGTCCACGGCGTTGTGGGAGCGCAATGCCATTTTTCCTTGTTTTTTTTTTTTGGGCCTAAAATGGGCCATTTTGTGCTCAGCATGGTTCTTGGTCTTATGGGTCAGGTATCTTGGGTCTAAAAAGAGGGAGAGTGCGTCGTCCATCGTCCATGTCCCGTTGTCATCATCGTTGGGGGGTGACAAAATCCAGTGTCTACAGCATAGTTGTCATGGCGTCGCCATGGCGCCGCCATGGCGTCCTGGCGCTGGGGGAAAGGGCATATCGAGATCCGCCATGGTATATGTATAAATATCGAGGGATATGGCTTCCATGGCGTCGCCATGGACGCCATACCACGATATATGGGTATGTCGACCGATATTTGAACATTTAATGTATAAAAGTCAGATTTATATATATATATTTTTTTAAAAATGATTTAATAACTTAGATGCTTTTTCGTTAATGTGTATTGGAGGTGTAACTTTTTCAAGTTACACCTACAATACACATTATCATAAAACTTAAATAAACATAATAACTTATACTCTTATAGTCTTATACGGTTATACCCTAATGGGGGAAATAGAAAATTAGAAATCGCAAAAGGAAAATCGAGAGGAGAGGGATCGTGACTCCGACAAGCGGCAAAGGTAACTTCCTCGCTTCCTGCAACTCTCGAGTCTCGGCAGCCTTCGAACAAGTTTGAAGTTCGAACTTCTCCAGTTCTCCGGCAATCTCCAGGACTCCAACTCTCCAAGTAAGTAAATTTTTAATTTTTTTAATTTGGATCTTCTTCCTCCTCCCAGCGACGCCATGAGACCTCGTCTTCTTCTTCTTAACTTCTTCTTCTTGATTCTTCTCCTCCCAGCCTCCCGGTAGTGATTACAGCCAGTAGTATCGTTTTTTTTGTAATTTTTTCTCTTGCCTTGCTTCCTCCTCCCAGGCAGACCTCTTCTTCTTCTTCTTAACTTCTTCTTCTTCAGCTTCTTCTCCTCCCAGCCTCCGATCACTACTACAGCCAGGTAGTATCGTTTTTATTTTTATTTTTCTCTTGCCTTGCACAGCCACATTTACACACACAAGGAAGGAGAGAGTCGAGAGACAGGGGGGATTTATTTCAGTTAGTAGTCCTCACTCTCGACTCCTCTCGGTTTTTATTTTCTTTTTCTTTTTTCTTCTTTGCTTGTACAATCACGGAGATAGGGACATAGTCGAGAGACAGAGGGGGAGGGATTCATTCCATCAGTCTGTAACCATAGCCTTCTCGGTTTTTTTATTTTTCTTTTTTCTTCTTTGCTTGTACAGTCACAGAGATTCACAGAGACAGGGACATAGTCGAGAGAGAGGGGGGAGGGATTTATTCCAGCCAGTGTTGTAACCATAGTCCTCTCGGTTTTTTTTTTTTCTTTCTTTTTTCTTCTTCTTGCCTTGCAACTAGCTTGCTTACAGTCGCAGACCTTGGGACTTCTTGCCTTGCATTTTTTTTTCTTCTTCTTGCCCGCCACAGTGCACACATACACACAGTGTCACACACAGAGACAGGGAGAGAGTTGAGAGACGAGTAAGGGGAGGGATTTATTACAGCCGAACTATCTCTGTTTTTGTTTTTTTTTCCTTTTTCTTGCCTTGCGTTTAGGGTGCACGATACAACAGAGAAGGTGTTTGTTTTTGATTTTTTCTTCTTCTTACCTTGCACACAGCCACAGGCCCACACATACACAGTTACACTTACACACACAGAGACAGGGAGAGAGTCGAGAGACAATGGGGGGAGAGATTTAATAGTTATTACTTATTACACCATGTAGTCCATCACTATTCACTAATTTCACTCACAGTCTCGATCCACAGACTCACAATGTCACACACACAACAGCAGCAAGCACATATTCAACTCCATAATTTCAGTTTTTTTTTTCCCCTCCATCCATTAATGTTAATCTGCTAAAAACCAGTACTTGGATTTTATGTTTTGACTGTATTCCATCCTAGTTCAGCTTAATGTTAATATGCTAAAAATCAGTTTAATTGTTTTTTTTTTTGTTTTGTTACCTTTGTAGTCTACTAGTGTCTTTCACTCAACTAATGGATGGTTCTACACCAATTAGTAGTGGGGGTGAAAATATTGTAAGTACTGGAGCTACTCCAGGATATGATCCAAGCGAAGACCCAGCAAGAAAGGCCAAATCAAATGACCCTGGGTGGAAGTATGGGTATTGGCCAGATCTAACAAACAAGAATGTTGTTAAATGCACCCTTTGTGGCAAAGAAATGAGTTGTGGAATTAAAAGATTGAAGCAACATTTGGTGGGTGGATATGGAGACGTTATTAAGTGTACCAAGACGAATGATTCTATTTCTCAAGTGATGAGGGCAGCTCTAAATAAAAAAAAGAAGAAACAAATTACAGAAGTATTGGATGATGATGATGGTGATGATAATGCTGTAGAAGTTGGAGGGCAAATACAATCAGAAGATACACTAGAAGGACAATCCCAGACTCCTACAGCTGCTAGGGTGGCTCCTAGCTCTGGGACAATTGCTAAGAAAAGAAAGGTTACTCAGCCTCAAGTAAGGGGTCCCATGGATGCTCATGTTAGACGGACTCCTGAGCAAGTAGTCAATGAGAGGCATAATAGTAGTTCTACTCAGACTACTATAGAGAACCGTTTTAGGACACCAGAACAAAAAGCTAGAGTTGATTATCACATTGCTAAGTGGTTGTATCAGCAAGGTATCCCATTCAATGCTATTAAGGCAAGGACCTTTGAGGTGATGTGCGAGTCTATTGCACAATATGGTTCTGGATATATTCCACCTTCATATCATCAAGTGAGAGTGCCATTGTTAAGAAATGTTGTGAATGAAACTGCAGAGATGAAGAAAAAATATGAAGAGTATTGGAAGCAGTATGGGTGCACTCTTATGTCTGATGGATGGACGGATAAACGGGGAAGGCACTTAATTAATTTTCTCGTTAACTGTCCAGAGGGGACTTATTTCATGGGATCTGTTGATGCATCTGGTATGGTTCAAAGTGCACAAATGCTATTTGAATTGCTTGATAGCAAAATTGATGAGATTGGTGAGGATTATGTCATTCAAGTTGTGACTGACAATGCTTCAAACTATAAGTTGGCTGGTAAAATGCTTATGGAAAAGAGAAGAAAGCTATACTGGACTCCTTGTGCAGCCCATTGTTTAGACCTGATGTTGGAGGATATAGGTGGTCTGAAAGACTTTAAGAATGTGATAGGTAAGGCAAAAAAAATAACCACCTTCATCTACAGGCACACACGTCTTCTTGATGCAATGAGGAAAAGAACTGGACAAAAAGATCTTGTGAGAGCTGCAGCTACTAGATTTGCAACTGCTTGTTTGACATGTCAGAGCTTAGTTAGGCATAAGGATGCATTGAAGCATTTGTTTATTTCTGATGAGTGGAAGGGTTCTAATTTGTCAAAGACAGAGGCTGGAAAGAAAGTGGAAGAAACGGTGTTTCTGTACCATTTTGGAACACGTGGAGGATTTTATTAGAGCATCGAAGCCACTTATTGTTGTTTTGAGGATTGTTGATGGTGATGAGAGGCCTGCAATGCCTGAAGTTTATGTTGCTATGGAAGAGGCAAAAAAGAAAATACGTGAACATTTAGCACATAAAGAACGGCTGTGGAAGAAAATTATAAGTATCATTGACAGGCGTTGGGAGTGTCAGATGGAGCGTCCATTGTATGGAGCCGCACTATTTCTTAATCCCGGAAAATTTTTCATGTTCAAGGAAAATGAAAATGGCGAACTGATTGCCAATCTACACATCTCATTGGTTGATGTCATGACCAGATTGGTAGTTGACCCTGCTATACAAGACAAGATAACTTTGCAAATTGATGATTATAGATATTCAAAGGGTTGTTTCGGGAGGGATATGGCGATTAGACAACGGACAACCATAAATCCTAGTAAGTAACTTAGTATTTTTAGTTTGTACCTACATTGTATGCTACTATGTCTATGATGTATTACTATTAATTCAGTTTTTTTATTATATTTTTATAGTTACTTGGTGGAGTACAAATGGAGGTCGTGCTTTTGAGCTTTCAAAGCTTGCACGACGCATACTAGGCCTTTGTTGCTCTTCTTCTAGTTGCGAGCGCAACTGGAGCACATTTGAGTTTGTAAGTATTAAGTATTAACTTACATGATTACATTTACTTTTAATTTATTTTTTAGACTTTTTTTTTTCACTTTTGTTATGTCTTTTTATTGAAAAATGACTTTTTTGTTCTCTCTTGTTTATGAATTCAGATTCATACCAAAAAGAGGAATAGACTGGAACATTCTCGTTTGAATGATCTAGTCTATGTTCAATACAATAGCCGCCTCCATGAAAGGTTTCAACAGAGACGTGAGCTGGAAGGCAAAAACAAAACATATGATCCACTAATTCTTGATGAGCTGGATTGGTCTAGTGAGTGGATGGTTACCCAGTCAGAGGAAGATTTAGTCCATCCCAATGATGATCTCACGTGGGATGATGTTGGTAGAGCAATGGGGGCATCGATTGAAGCCCACATCCGACCAAGGAGAACTCAAGCATCAACCTCTAGAGCCGATGTGACATATTCATGCCGTGGACATGCTAGAGGGAGAGGTAGCTCAAGGATGGCTGATGTTCAGGATGACTCTGAGCTAGATGAAGATGAGGAAGAAGAGGAAGATGATGTGAATGACGACGAGAATGTCGTAGATGACTATGTTGGTGTCGAAGAGCCACGACAAGAAAATCTGCCAAATGCAGATCTTTTAGATGAATATGATAATTAATTAGTTTTGGTCCTTTTGGATATTATGATTATGGATTATTTAAACTTTGAAGTTTGAACTTTAAACTTTGATCTTTGAAGATTAGTTAAGGACTTAAAGTTATCTATATTTGGTTGATTACTTGACTTTAATAATTTGATCTTTGATTACTATATTCAGTTATCTATCTTAAATTATTTTTTGGCTTTTAAATACATAATTTCCTCTCCTCTTTCATCAAATTCATATATATTAATATATACCTATTACTTTGTTCAGGTTGCTTTGCTCCAAATCACACACACTGAAGAAAGACTATTGCTATCAAGCTTCAGTAAACAGGTTAGCCTATCATTTAATTTTTACTATTGCTTTCAATTATTTGATAGGTTATCTATATTTTCAATTTTTCATACTTTCATATACACTAATGGATATTAGTTACACTTTCATGAATTAAACCATAGTGGCATAGTATATTAGTAGTAGTGTAGTACACTTTCATGTTGATTTTTGATGTTATAGGACATATATTATGGCATACTCAATGACATTAAAAATAGAGAAAATAAAAAATTAAACATGGTCGACATGCTCGCCATGGCAACGCCATGGCGGGCGACATGTCGATATATCGACGTGACACCCTTCCACCGACTTGGATCGCCGTGACGCCGTGACAACTATGGGCCCAAGATCATAAGGAGACGGTCAAGTCTTTCACTGAGCGCATAGAGGTGCTGGAGGCAAAGTTGGTGGTGGCAAATAACGAGACAGAGATGGAGAAACAGAGGACCACTTCCATCCAAGAGGATTTTGTCAAGTTTCAACAACGACAGCCTCGGGTGATTGAAGAGGTGGTTAAGGAATCCCTGGACGCCTTTAAGGCTTCCAATGAATTGAGGGAGCGCATTAAGGAAGTAGGTCGCAAAGACTATAGAGGGGCTATACCTACCACCAAGTTGATCCTTGACGCATTAACCCCTCCTCTGGGGTTTCGCCACATGGTGTGCGCCTCGATCTTAATTTTTTTCTGGCTTCTTCTTCTGGATTAGGGCAGATCAAATGAGGTGATCTGTTGTTTAGATGCTGCCCTAATTAATCACCTCATCACTTAATGATTTAACAAGTTTTTGGATCAATAGCTGCTGCACATTCTTCTGCGATTTTGTTTGGAGTTCTCCCCTCTTGAAGATCAGTCTCCTCTCTCAATTTGAAACTGGTTTGTTTATTGGGATTCATTCCTGCAGATTCTATTGGACAGCTGCTATCACAGGTTCTCTTCTCCAGCATTGAAGCACCTCCTCATATCGTTCTACTTTCAGGGTTTTTTGAAAAACCCTGACACTTGTCGATCTTGGTGTTTTTGGTTCTCTGTGTGGATTTTTTTTTGGAGAAGCTACTTCATCTACGATCGATATCATATCGAGAATTTTCTCGCCTTTGAAGACCTAATATCTCGAGAATTTTTCTCAGCCTTTGAAGACCCCTAAACCAGATCGATTCCCTTTTTTAGGGTTTTTCACACCACGCTTCTCGATTTTTGGTTTTAGGGCAGTTCGTTCTTTGTCACCCGCTCTTCTTGCTATCACAGGGCTTAATCAGGCCTTTGTATCTCGATTTTTCTTGCTACTCTCTTCTCTCCAATATGGGAGACTCAAAGGTTACCACAGACCAACTCGGAGGTGATTCTCGGTCTCGGACAGAATTCCTCCCTTATGCTGCCTCTATTAAGCTCGATGGCACTAATTATCTTATACGAGCCGATCTCTATCTTTTCTGTGGTGGTAGAGGACTCAATGGGCATCTTAATGGCACCTCTAAACACCCACGAAGAAGGGCCTGCCAAGACTCGATGGGCTGCTAATGATGCTATGGCTATGTCTTTTGTCTTGAACTCCATGCCACAGGACCTTTCCCCCGATCCTTCTTGATATCTCTGCACAAATATGGGCTCTTGCTAAAGGCACTTATGGCCAATTGGGGAATGATGCACGGTATACGACATCCGGAAAACACTCTCTTCTACTTCCCAAAAGGAGCTGTCCGTGACCAAGTACTATGCTGTCCTCAAAAGTCCGTGGCAACAATTGGACCACTATGCCCCTTTTCAGCCTACCACAACTCACGATGTTACTACTTATTCAACCTATGTGGATAAATTTCGAGTTTATGACTTCCTGGCTGGTCTTAATGCTGATTATGATCTCATCTGTGTGCAAGTACTTGGTCTGGTACCTTTCCCTACATTGGAGCAGGCCTTCTCCTTTGTTCTTACTGAGGAAACCCATCGAGTTGCGATGATGTTGGGTCCCTCTATTGAAAGATCAGCCCTACAGGCTGCTGGTTCTAAAGCTACTCCATCGGATACTACTGCTACTGCTGCTGCCCCTACACGGGAGCCTATCAAGTGTGACCATTGCAATAAACTCTATCACACTAAGGCCCAGTGTTGGAAATTACATGGGAAGCCTGCTGATTTTGAGGCCAAACGTGGCCGTGCTAAACCTAAAAACAAAACCAATCACACTGAAAGTGTAGCTCCAGCACCCACTACTGACAACAGCTTCTCCTAGGAAGAGTTCCAAGCTCTCCGGCATATATTATAGTCTACCACTGCCTCTACTACATCTGTTCCTGCCGGTCATTGCACTCCATCAGGTTCCCACTTTGTCCGCTCAGGTATCTCCTTTGCTAGTCACTAATGCATTAGTTGTCTCCACTCCCTGGATTATAGACTCCGATGCCACTGATCACATGACAGGTTCTTCTAATCTTTTTTATACATATTCCCCTTCTTCTGGCAAAGATAAAGTTCGGGTGGCTAATGGTTCCCTCTCTTCTATTTCTAGAAAGGGGTCCATCAGTTGCTCCCCATTACTTACCCTTTCCTCTTTTTTGCACATTCCTAATTTCACTACTAATCTCCTCTCTATTAGTAGTATTACCAAAAATCTGAATTGCAAAGTGACTTTTTTTCCTACTCATTGTGTCTTTCAGGAACTGGACTCGAGGACGATTGGATCGGGTAGGCTGCATAAAGGATTGTATCTTCTTGATGATGGACCGCACCAGGCTTTGCCTTCTCAGTTATGCCCACCAACTTCTTCTTCTGAACTGCACCAATGGCATTCTAGATTAGGACACCCCTCTTTGGGCACATTATCTATTTTATTTCCAAATTTGTTTAACAATTGTAATAAGGAAGACTTTTTTTGTGAGCCTTGTGTCTTGGCCAAATAGACACGATCTAATTATCCTATAACTAATAAAAGGAGTTCTTCCCTATTTCATTTAATTCATGGTGATGTGTGGGGCCCTAGTCGTAAGGCCTCTCTTCATGGCCAGCGATGGTTTGTTACCTTCATTAACCGTCATTCCCGTTTCACTTAGGTTTACCTCATGCATAACAAGAGTGAAGTCTTCTCTTGTTTTCAGGATTTTCATAAGATGGTCCAAACCCAGTTTAATGTCACTCTCAAGATTTTAAGGAGTGACAATGGGAAAGAGTATATGGAAGGTCAGTTCCAACGATACCTTTCTACCCATGGCATTTTACATCAAACCAGCTGTGTTGATACTCCAGCCCAAAATGCGGCGGCTGAGAGGAAAAATCGCCATCTCTTGGGGGTGGCCCGGGCCCTAATGTTTGCCCGTCATGTTCCCTCTTTTTATTAGGGGGATGCTGTCCTTACTGTAGCCTATTTGATTAATAGGCTGCCGACTCGGGTTCTTGCTTCTAAGTCCCCTTTTGAGCTTTTATCTAGCTCTAGCTTTTATATTGTTCCCCCTAAGGTTTTTGGGTGTGTCTGTTATGTTAGGGATACTAGATCTCCTGGCAAACTTGAGCCCCGCAGCCTAAGCTGCATTTTTTTAGGTTACTCTGCCACCCAGAAAGGGTACAAATGTTATTATCCTCCTGCCCGCCGTACCATGGTCAATATGGATGTTATCTTTCACGAAGCTCTCTCCTATTATTCGTCCCCACCTCTTCAAGGGGAGAGTCCTAGTGAAGATGTGTTGACCGTCGACCCCCCTCTTCAGCATGTTTATGATGAGTCTACCCCTACTGTCCCGAGTATGCCTACCCCTACCCTTCCCTCTACGTCAGGGGGAGAGATTCCTACACAGGGGGAGGTTTCCCATTCTCCTTCAAGGGGAGATGTTCCTGCAAAGGGGGAGGTTTCTACTGTTCCTGCTCAAGGGGAGGTCACCCCAGTCCAAAGAACCATTGGTGAATTTCAGCGAAGGATTGATGCGACACATTTGAAGGTTTTTTCACGGAACAGGACCAAACATAGGGAGCTTCAATCCACTATGACACCAGTTCCCATCCAATTGCCAACCCCGGATCCAGATGCTACTTCTCCACCTAGTAATCCTTCTTCTTTGGATCTCCCCATTGCTGTTCGCAAAGGTGTGAGAACTTGCACTCAACACCCTTTTTCTCATGTTGTTTCTTATGATTCTCTTTCTCCATCCTTTCGTGCATTTGTCTCCTCTCTCGCTTCTATTCGTATTCCTCAAAATTGTAAGAAAGCTCTTACAGATGGAAAGTGGAAGGCAGCAATGATGGAAGAAATGGACGCCTTGAAAAAAAATAACATATGGGAGCTTATGACTCTTCCACCAGGGAAGCGGCCTGTTGGATGCAAGTGGGTGTTTATGGTGAAACAGAAGGTGGATGGAACTGTGGATAGGTATATGGCACGTCTTGTGGCCAAAGGATTTACTCAGACATATGGGATTGACTACCAGGAGACATTTGCCCCTGTCGCTAAGCTAAATACTGTCAGAGTACTCTTATCTCCTGGCAAACTTGAGCCCCGCAGCCTAAGCTGCATTTTTTTAGGTTACTCTGCCACCCAGAAAGGGTACAAATGTTATTATCCTCCTGCCCGCCGTACCATGGTCAATATGGATGTTATCTTTCACGAAGCTCTCTCCTATTATTCGTCCCCACCTCTTCAAGGGGAGAGTCCTAGTGAAGATGTGTTGACCGTCGACCCCCCTCTTCAGCATGTTTATGATGAGTCTACCCCTACTGTCCCGAGTATGCCTACCCCTACCCTTCCCTCTACGTCAGGGGGAGAGATTCCTACACAGGGGGAGGTTTCCCATTCTCCTTCAAGGGGAGATGTTCCTGCAAAGGGGGAGGTTTCTACTGTTCCTGCTCAAGGGGAGGTCACCCCAGTCCAAAGAACCATTGGTGAATTTCAGCGAAGGATTGATGCGACACATTTGAAGGTTTTTTCACGGAACAGGACCAAACATAGGGAGCTTCAATCCACTATGACACCAGTTCCCATCCAATTGCCAACCCCGGATCCAGATGCTACTTCTCCACCTAGTAATCCTTCTTCTTTGGATCTCCCCATTGCTGTTCGCAAAGGTGTGAGAACTTGCACTCAACACCCTTTTTCTCATGTTGTTTCTTATGATTCTCTTTCTCCATCCTTTCGTGCATTTGTCTCCTCTCTCGCTTCTGTTCGTATTCCTCAAAATTGTAAGAAAGCTCTTACAGATGGAAAGTGGAAGGCAGCAATGATGGAAGAAATGGACGCCTTGAAAAAAAATAACATATGGGAGCTTATGACTCTTCCACCAGGGAAGCGGCCTGTTGGATGCAAGTGGGTGTTTATGGTGAAACAGAAGGTGGATGGAACTGTGGATAGGTATATGGCACGTCTTGTGGCCAAAGGATTTACTCAGACATATGGGATTGACTACCAGGAGACATTTGCCCCTGTCGCTAAGCTAAATACTGTCAGAGTACTCTTATCTTGTGTAGTTAATTTTGGATGGGACTTACAACAGCTTGATGTGAAGAATGCTTTCCTTAATGGGGAACTCGATGAAGAAGTATACATGGACATTCCACCAGGGTTGTCTTGTGACAGAAACCGAGGAAAGGTTTGTCGATTGAAGCGCGCTCTTTATGGGTTGAAACAGTCTCCTCGTGCGTGGTTTGGCCGGTTTCACAAAGCAATGGTTTCTGTAGGCTACAAGTAGAGTAGTGCAGATCGCACTCTCTTTATTAAGCGAGTGGGCGACAAACTCACTATCTTGATAGTCTATGTTGATGATATTATGGTCATTGGCAATGATTGTGATGAGATCAGCAGGTTGAAGAAATTTCTTGGCCAAGAATTCGAGATTAAGGATCTAGGAAAACTAAGGTATTTTCTTGGGATTGAAGTTGCCAGATCTTCAAAAGGCATCTTTCTTGCCCAACGAAAGTATGTCCTAGACCTACTGACTGAAACTACTTTGTTAGGGTGCAGTCCTTCTGATATTTCTATGGATGTTAATGTTCGTCTCAAGGAAAAGGAGGGTGATCCGATTGATAAAGGGCAACATCAACAACTAGTGGGAAAGTTGATTTATCTTTCTCATACTCGTCCCGATATTGATGTTGTTGTTAATCTTGTCAGTCAGTTTATGCATGATCCATAAACTTCACATATGGCGGCAGTTCTTCGCATTCTTCACTATTTGAAGTCAGCTCCTGGGAAAGGAATTCTCTTATCTCCCCATGGTAACCTATGCATTGAAGCGTATACTGATGCTGATTGGGCAGGTTCCCCAAACCGTAAGTCTATATATGGGTGTTGTTCTTTTGTGGGTGGTAATCTTGTCACCTGGCGTAGCAAGAAGCAGAATGTGGTGGCTCGTCCTAGTGCTGAGGCAGAATTTCGTGCTATGGCACAAGGTATTTGTGAGCTACTCTGGTTAAAAGGTTTGCTACAAGATATTGGACTGCCTATTCGCCTTCCTATGATGCTATACTGCGACAACAAGGCTGCTATTAGTATTGCACATAATCCGGTCCAGCATGATCGCACAAAGCATGTTGAGGTGGATCG
Source organism: Telopea speciosissima (assembly GCF_018873765.1). Classification (NCBI taxonomy): domain Eukaryota; kingdom Viridiplantae; phylum Streptophyta; class Magnoliopsida; order Proteales; family Proteaceae; genus Telopea; species Telopea speciosissima. Next base: position 20,652 of record NW_025317818.1, read on the forward strand.
GCATTTCATCAAGGAAAAATTGGAAGAAGGCCTTATTTGTGTTCCTTATGTGAAGTCTGCTGATCAGCTTGCTGATATGTTCACCAAGGGACTGCCTGGAAGGGTCTTTCATCCTAGCCTAGTCAAGTTGGGCATGAGTGATATTTTTGCCCCAACTTGAGGGGGAGTGTTAAGATATACCAGAATATCCACCGTGGGGGTATTCTGGTCTTTTTCCTATTTTATTTTTAGTCCTTTTAGTTCTTTTTCTGTTTTATGTATTCCTAGTCATATTTCAGCTATGACTAGGGTTATTTTTGTCTTTTGGCTGTATTACTTTATTTTATAAATCAAGGGCTTGGCTGGTCTCATCATCCAACCAAGTATTTTCCTAATTTCTGTCTGCTAATAGATTGGAAGGGCCAGAATACCGTGGGGGTATTCTAGACTTTTTTCCCTTTTATTGTTCTCTTTACTATGTACAGCTGACTCATTATTACAATCGGCTCTGTCCATGTAATGTTTTATTCACTATTATAAATATACAACTTGGGATCAATCTTTGATCATCCAAGCAATCAGCTCTAGCTTTATTCCTATTAACATGGTATCAGAGCAGGCAGGGGTCATGGAATCAGGTCCCTCTGGAAGCGGGCAGATCTTGAAATTATTTATCCACCCGTGTCCCCCTTTGGATAGTCCGCCATGTTAAAGCTCCTGTATGATATACATATTGTTTCCACCCTTTCCTATAAGGTCGGCCTTTTTGAGGAAGCGGTTCCAACATGGTATCAGAGCAGGTTTCGAACTAGGGCTCCAACAATGTTTTACTGTGACAACAAGTCGGCCATTAGCATAACCCACAACCCCGTCCAGTATGACCGAACGAAGCATGTGGAGACTGACACACACTTTATTAAGGAAAAATTAGAACAAGGACTGATTTGTACTCCCTTTGTCAAACCAGTAGATCAGTTGGCTGATGTGTTTACAAAGGGTTTGGCTAGTAAGGTTTTTTGTCCTATTGCGTGCAAGTTGGGCATGCATGATATTTATGCACCCACTTGAGGGGGAGTGTTGTAAATTGGGAATAAGGGTATTTTGGGTAGTTTCTATATATTTTCTATTCATTGTAACCCTATTCCTGATATCATAAATAAAGAGGACCAGTGTCATATTGACACAAGTCCTATTTTCTCTAACTCAACAGTACAAAAATTCGTGAAATCTCGGTCGAGATTTCGAATATTTCAAGTATCTCGACCTGAGCGAAACGAAATGCATGTTCGAAATGAAAAAATGCAATATCTTGACCGAAATTTCGGCCATTTCGCGAGATTTCAAGACTTTGTAACATCTTGCCGATATTTCGGCTTGATGTTACAAACCCACCTTATAAGAAGACCAAGTCTCATGACTCTCAGTCAAAATTTCGATCGAGAGCTCACAAGGCTGCTATATTTCATTTTTTTTTTTTGTCCTATCTCTTCCTCCTTCACGTCTCTATGGTGATTTTTGAACCGGCCTTCGAATCTTCGCCACATCTAGGGACGTAGTGGATCGTCTTTTGCGGATGACATCTTCTCCTACCTAATCCACCAGCCGTACCCATACATGCTCCCAGAGCCGCCATATCACGGTGGATCAGTGGGTAGTCGTGGTTCTTCACACTTTGGTAACCCATATCCTAGGATAGGTTACCTTTAGCATGTTGATGATGCTATTTACATGGTAACTGTGGATGATTACACTCGTTTCATCTCCCAGACTATGACATGGCATTCATATACAGTCAGAGAATAATGCACGTCGACTCCATCGAACTATCAGTGGAGTCGATCCTAGATGGCGGAATTAATTATTATTAGTAGACATTTGAGTCACTTGATGACTACAATGTTATTGACTTATTGTACTTATTATTACGACTTATGAGTCATTGAATTTATGTTTCTAAGTGAATTTACTTGTTTAAATTGCTTATAAGTTATTATGTCCTCCAGTACTTAAAGTCTTAAACAATGTGTATGTGTAATTAACTAAGTTATACATTAGGATTCGACCATATACTACGAATCAATGGTGCAAATCCAAAACACCACTTTGGGTGCTTATTTTTGCAATTCGAACATTTGCATGTGTTTATATAGCCTAAAATAGGGTTTCCACGAAGTTTCAGGCCTTAAATTGGCCTAAACTCATCGAAATGACCTACCGAAACCTTGCAGAGAAATACAATATTTCGACTGAAATATCCGAAATTTTGGATATTTCGGTTAGACTGAAATACCAAAACGAAACAAGATTTTAAACATTGCCCCTTGCAGAATACTTTGATTTCAATGGTCATACAAACTTTAAGAGGAATAAAATGGGGTTTGGAGAAAATCAGCTGCAGCTTTTAATTAAAGCAAGATACTGGTTTACAGCCTTTGAGAAACACAACACTAATTAATTGAGTTTGTCACCATACCGCATTATATATCATTCTAAGTTTTGGAAGCTGTTTTGGAGAAATGACTGAGAAAGAGACAGAGAACTGCATGTACAAGAAAGGGTTAGGAACAAGTGGAAGCACATCCCAGCCTTCAATATTAGAAGCACAACTACCATAGGTAAATAAAGCAACACTATTGCAGATTGCACCACCTGAGCGAATGACTCAACAACTGTCTCAAAGATCAGCAAGGCAACTTTTGTTTTCACTTCAATGTTATCATTCTGATCCATAGTTTGGATTGGTGGCCGATACGTTGGTGTGGGCAGGGGATAGGGATTACTAGCAGCTACAAGAATGCAATGCCTTTGTCCGTCCAAATTTTTTCTCGTGTTCGGCTTCCAATGGGAGCCATAGAGAACATCTGACAGAGAAACAAAGGAATCGTCAAGTATTATGTAAAGCAACATTAAGTAAGAATAATTCTAATAAAAAGCAACATATGCGAAAATTTCAGAAAAAATAATACAAGTAACCGAGAAGGGATACAAATTCTATGACAAAGTTGAACTTTCACAATCACAACTCACAAGTACACGCTTCCTCTAATCGTGGACATACAAATTAGGACCCCAATCAAATCAATCTTCAACATCATTTAACCCTACTTTCGATAAAACTCTAAAAATGGTTTCTTGGTTCAATCAAAATCTCGCAGACAATATCAAAAAACCCAAAGGGCATTAAAAAGCCATAGAAAAGTATAATGACTTACCAAGCAAGTCACCTGTTCGACAATTGCCGAATTTACTCCCAAAGTGGGAAGCACAGTTAAAGCCGAGAGAATGTAACGTTTGAAGAGCTTACTTGAGCAAAGGCACCCAAGCCTAATCCTAGACCCCCACACCTCAAGCAACAAGGAAAGTTTAAGTTGATTTCATTATGAATGAAAAGCTAATTTGAAATTGAAATCACAATAATCTGGTAGCTTTGATGGAAATCATTGGTATTTCATTGAATTGTACCGTTAAAACTTCAGGAGTGAGCTCCTCCCCGCCTCTTCCTTCTCCGACACCCTTCCAATCCACCACCCCCACCCCTCCCACCACCACCTCCCCCTCCAAGCACCACCATTCCCTCCGGCTCTTCTACTTCAACCACCACCACCTCCCATTCCAACACCACCACCCCTCCACTGCTCCCCTGCTACCACCATTCCCTGTTCCATCACCTTCTCCCCCCACCTCCTTCCCTCCACCTTCCAAAGAATCCCGCTGGCCCAAAATCTTGGGCCTCTATCATCTCTCAGCCTTCCCCTCCCCTTCCTCGAGCTCGGTCTTTCCCTCCACTACGTCCAGCCTTCCATCTCTCGAAAATGGCTCCCCTTTGCACTCTGTCAAACAACCTCCTGTCCCCGAGATTTCGAAATGGCAGTCCTGTCTTATAGGACATTTCCTGGGCTCCCGTCCCTCTTTCAGAATTGTCAAGGCCTCCCTCACCAAACAGTGGAAGGCTCAAGGCTCCTTAGACTGCTATCTCCTTGATAATGGTGTCTTCATTTTCAAGTTCTTCTCTGAGGAGGCGAAGGCTTGAGCTCTTGATGGCCCACCCTGGCTGGTTGGAACCAAGCCCATTTTCCTCCGCCAATGGACTCCCTACACTCTGCTCCACAAGGTCGACCTCAGCTCCATTCCCTTGTGGATCACCCTACCAGGTCTTCCTCTTCAAGATCGAGTCACGATCGCTTTAGCAGGTGGTTCGGTTTTGGGCTTCCCTCTTCACTCGATGCTCGCACCCGTTGCTTGGACAGGCTCTCGTTTGCAAGACTATGCATTGACATTCTCTCCGCTCAACCACCTCCCTCCTCCATAACCATTGCGGAAGAAGATGGCTTCTACTTCGAATAGCCTGTTAAGTACGATTGGCTTCCTCCACACTGCATCCATTGCAAGGTCTTTGGCCACAACTCCAAAGATCTGCTCCGCAAATCCTCTCTCGCTACGAGAAGAAGTTCGCCCCCTGCTTCGCTCCTCCAGGCATCTCTCTGTTCCATCGTCGACCCCAAAGAACAATTTCGATGGAACCCCGATTTGCAATCAAAGGCCCTGGCTCCTCCCGATTCCATCGTCGACTCCAAGCAATCCTTCCGATGGAACCAGCAGGCACACAACAAGAGGGCTCCTCTCATCGAACACCCCCGGCTCCGATACTCTTCCTGGTCCTTCTCGGCGTTGGGACTGTCCCGTAACTCCCAGCAGAGGGAGAACTAGAGCACGGAACCACCGTAGACGTCGCCGCCGCAACCGCCAGCTTTCTAGCTCTCCGCCTCGACGCGAAGCACTCGCGACCATCGGCCCAAGCTCCTGCAACGCTGCTGCTGGAAATCTGGCACCCTGCGACCCTGCAAACCTCAGCAATCTCTCGGCCCTCGATTCCTGTACCCAAAACCTGCAAGGCTCTTCGTCGTTGGAACCACCTTGTGCTCCCACTGTCTCGTCTGCTCCCCTGGAGATTGCAGCAACCTCTGCAACTAATCCCCTGCAACACTGCTCTCGACGAAGTGAGACTTACACCATTTTGGCTACTGACGCCCCTGAGGGTTCCTCTCCTCATTTCGATGCTTCGATTGTTAGGGCCATGCCATCACAGGCCCCTACTGTCACTAACACAGCCACGGAGACGACTCGGCTCACCACCAGAAGTCCACCTATGGCTCACAGTTCAAACCTTGCGCGAGTCTTAATGGATGACAACCTTCTTTGTCGCCCTCATCTAAGGACCACCCTCCCCCCTCTCTTACCTACCCCCTCTCACCTCGGGATCCACCCCTTACACCTGGCATCCACCCAACGTCCTACACCTCCTTCGTTTGGCCCCACCTTTTCACCTGTCAACCATTCCCCCCAGCCATCTAACCGTACCCAAGCCTCTATGGTTTCACCAGCCTTTTTCACTTATAACCTTCCAATTATACCCCCCACCACCCCACCTTTATACCATTCACACCCAAAAATCTGACCCACCTAACACCTCCCCCTCTACCCAACCCACCCCCCTACCCATCCTCCCGGTCCATTCTCTAACTCCAACCAGGCCAACCCTTTTCAACCTCCGTCTGCTCTCCACACTGCCCCCTGTCTGCGGAACCTACCCTCCCCCCCCCCCTAAATCCCCTCCCCACACCCTCATTGCCCACTTTCGCCCTACCCTGCACTACTCCCGTAGGAGGTATAGGAGTGTCCCCCCCAGGACTTCGTTGCCCCTCACCCTTTAGCTCCCCATGTCTTCTGGCCTCATCTGGAATGTTAGGGGCCTTAATTCCCTTGACAAGCATCACGATATTCGTGCCCTCATTAAATCCTCTCATTCTTCCTTTTGTGCCCTCCTGGAAACCCGCATCCTCCCTGAAAACGCCTCTCGCATTGCAGCTTCCATTGCCCCGTCCTGGTCCTTCCTCTCCAATTACTCTCACTCCCCTAATGGGAGTATCTAGTTCCTTTGGGACTCTTCTAAACTCTAGGTCACCCTCTCTCAATCCTCCCCCCAATTCATTCATCTCCTCATTTCTATCCCCAACTCCTCCCTTTCCTTCTACCTCACTGTTGTCCATGCCTTCAATCGGCCTGCCGACCGGCTTCCCCTCTGGGATGACCTTACTCTTCTCAAAACTGAAACTGGTTCTCTTCTTTGGGGAGTGGGTGGACATTTCAATGTCGTCAGGTACCAATTTGAGAAATCTGGAGGCCACCCTCTTGATACCCAATCTATCAATGCGTTCAATGACTGCATTGAAGACATCGGCATTGATGATCTTCGATGGTCTAGATGCCCCCTCACTTAGCACAACCGTAGAGCAGGAACCAATAGAATTTCTTGCAAGCTTGACCGGCTGCTTATCAATAAAGCCTGGCTTTCCTCCTTCCCTCACTCCATTGCCAATTTCCTTACCCAAAGCCTCTCGACCACGAGTCCTTGCCACCTTCTCATCCAACAATATACTTCCTTTGGACCAAAGCCATTCAAATTCTTTGACATGTGGACTTCTCACAACCTTTACCTCCCAACCGTTCTAAACTCCTGGAGCTCTCACATCTCCTGCCCTTCTCTCCCCCTCATTGCTTTCGCCAAAAAGCTTCGCATTACCAAATTTGCCCTCAAATCTTGGAATTCTTCCACCTTTGGCAATATCTCCTCTAGAATCTCCGCCTGCAGGTCTGATCTTGCCAGTGTGCAATCACACCTCCAATTGGATCCGCACAACCCTTTGTTGGCAAAAGAAGAGAGAAATCTCTCCTTGGAACTCTCCTCCCTGTCCTCAAATGAGGAAAGCTTCCTCCGCCAAAAATTCCGCATCAAATGGCTGGAACTTAAGAATTCCAACTCCGCTTTCTTCCACCGCTCTCTTAGAGCTAGGCTCAACTCCAATTCTATCACCCCTGCTCATTGCTCAGACGGCTCTCCCCTCTCCTCTGTCCAT
>NW_025317819.1:0-27407 GCF_018873765.1 Telopea speciosissima
CTTCAACATTGCATCCACACGTCTAATAAGAGATAATGTCACCTTTTAGAAAATCCCGAACCCAAAAAAGTACTGAAATGCCCCCAAATGAACCCAAATAACCGACCCGATCTGGTTTAGACCAAAAATGAACGTATGCCAAAATAGGTATCGATTCGAAGGTCACGACCTTCAACATCGCATCCACACATCAAATAAGAGATAAGGACACTTTTTAAAAAATACCAAACCCAAAAATGTATAGAAATACCCCCAAATAACCCAAAACAACCCACCCAGTCTGTTTTAAACCCAAAATAAACATATGTCAAAATAGGTATCGATTCGAAGGTGACGACCCACAACATCGCATCCATATGTCTAATTAGAGATAAGGACACTTTTTAGAAAATGCCAAACCCAAAAATGTACAGAAATGCCCCCAAATAACGCCAAACGACCCACCTAGTCTGGTTTAAACCAAAAATGAACATTTGTCAAAATAGGTGTTGATTCAAAGGTCACGACCCTTAACATCTCATCCACACGTCTATTAAGAGATAAGGACACTTTTTAGGAGATACAAAACCCAAAAAAGTACAGAAATTCCCCCAAATATCCCCAAACAACCCACCCGATCTGAAATAGGTATCGATTAGAAGGTCAGGACCCTCAACATCGCATCCACAGGTGTAATAAGAGATAAGGACACTTTTTAGTGAATACCATACCCAAAAAAGTATAGAAATGCCCCCAAATAACCCCAAACGTCCCACCCGGTATGATTTAAACCAAAAATTAATATATGTCGAAATAGGTATCGATGCGAAGGTCACTACCCACAAGATCGCATCCACACGTCTAATAAGAGATAAGGTTACTTTTTAGAGAATACCAAACCAAAAAATGTACAGAAATGCCCCCAAATAAACCCAAATGATCGACCCGGTCGGGTTTAAACCGAAAATAAACATATGCCAAAATAGGTATCGATTCGAAGGTCACGACCTTTAACATTGCATCCACACGTCCAATAAGTGATAAGGACAAAACCCAAAAAACTATAGAAATGCCCCCTAATAACCCCAAAGGACCCACCAGGTCTGGTTTAAACCGAAAATGAACAAAGTCGAAATAGGTATCGATTCGAAGGTCATGACCCTCAACATTGCATCCACATGTGTAATAAGAGATAAGGACACTTTTTAGATAATCCCAAACCCAAAAAAGGTACTAAAATGCCCCCAAATAACCCGCCCGGTCTGGTTTAAATCGAAAAATGAACATATGTAGAAATAGGTTTCGATTCAAAGGTCACGACCCTCAACATCGCAACTACACATCTAATAAGAGATAGGGACACTTTTTAGAGAATCCCAAACCCAGAAAGGTACTAAAATGCCCCCAAATAATCCTAAACGACCCACCCGGTCTAGTTTAAACTGAAAATAATCATAAGCTGAAATAGGTATCGATTCGAAGGTTATGACCTCCAACATCGCATCCACACGTCGAATAAGGGATATGGACACTTTTTAGAAAATACAAAACCCAAAAAACTATAGAAATACCCCTAAATATCTCCTAACAACCTACCTCGTTTGGTTTAAAACAAAAATGAACATATGCCGAAATAGATCACTCGTCTAATAAGAGATAAGGACATTTTTTATACAATCCCAAACCCAAAAAAGTACAAAAATTCACCCAAATAACATCAAACGACCCACCCGGTCTGCTTTAAACTAAAAATGAACATATGTCGAAATAGATATCGATTCGAAGGTCACGACCCACAACATTGCATCCACACGTCTAATAAGAGAAAACGACACTTTTTAGAGAATACCATACCCAAAAAAGTATAGAAATGCCCCCAAATAACCCCAAACGACCCATCCGGTCTGGTTTAAACAGAAAATGAACATATGTCGAAATAGGTATTGATTCAAAGATCACGACCCTCAACATCGCATCCACATGTCTATTAAGAGATATGGACACTTTTTAGGAAATACAAAACCCAAAAAGGTATAGAAATTCCCCCATATATCCCCAAACAACCCACCCGATCTAGTTTAACCGTAAATGAACATATGCTGAAATAGGTATCGATACGAACATCACGACCCTCAACATCGCATCCACATGTCTATTAAGAGATGAGGACACTTTTTAGAAAATACCAAACCCAAAAAAGTATAGAAATTCCCCCCAATAACCCCAAATGACCCACACGGTTTGGTTTGAACCGAAAATGAACATATATCGAAATAGGTATCAATACGAAAGTCACGACCCTCAACATCGCATCCACATGTCTAATAAGAGATAAGGACACTTTTTAGAAAATACCAAACCCAAAAGAGTACAGCAATGCCCAAAAATAACCCAAAACAACCCACCCGATCTTGTTTAAATCGAAAATGAACATATTTCAAAATAGGTATCGATTCGAAGTTCACGACCCTCGACATCCCTTCCACACGTCTATTAAGAGATAAGCACACATTTTAGAGAATCCTAAACCCAAAATGGTACAGAAATTCCCCCAAATAACCCCAAATGACCCACTTGGTCTGGTTTAAACCAAAATTGGACATATGTCAAAATAGGTATCGATTCGATGGTCACGACCCTCAACATCGCATCCACACATCTAATAAGAGATAAAGACACTTTTTAGAAAATACCAAACCCAAAAAAGTATAGAAATGCCCCCAAATAACCCTAAACGTCCCACCTGATATGATTTAAATAAAAAATGAACATATGTCAAAATATGTATCGATTCGAAGGTCACTACCCTCAAGATCGCATCCACACGTCTAATAAGTGATGAGGAAACTTTTTAGAAATTACCAAACTCAAAAATTTTCAGAAATGCCCCCAAATAAACCCAAATGACCATTCCGATCCAGTTTAAACTGAAATGAACATATGCCGAAATAGGTATCGATTCGAAGGTCCCGACCTTCAACATCGCATCCACACGTCTAATAAGAGATAAGGACACTTTTTGGAAAATACAAAACCTAAAAAACTATAGAAATGCCCCCTAATAACCCCAAACGCCCCACCCGGTCTAGTTTAAACCGAAAATGAACAAAGTCGAAATAGGTATCGATTCGAAGGACACGACCCTCAACATCGCATCTACACGTGTAATAAGAGATAATGACACTTTTTAGAGAATCCCAAACCCAAAAAAGAATGGAAATGCTCCCAAATAACCCCAAACGACCCACCCGGTCTGGTATAAACTGAAATGAACATATGCCGAAATAGATATCGATTCGAAGGTCACGATCCTCAACAATGCATCCACACGTCTAATAAGAGACAAGGAAACTTTTTAGAAGGTACCAAACCCAAAAAAGTGTAGAAATTTCCCCCAATAACCCCAAACAACCCACCCGGTCTGGTTTGAACCAAAAATGAACATATGTCGAAATAGGTATTGATTCGAAGGTCACAGCCCTCAACATCGCATCCACGCGTCTAATAAGTGATAAGGGCACTTTTTAGAGAATACCCAACCGAAAAAAGTACAGATATGCCCTAAAATAGCACCAAATGACCCACCCGGTCTGGTTTAAACAGAAAATGAACATATGCCAAAATAGGTATCAATTCGAAGGTCACGACCCTCAACATTGCATCCACACATCTACTAAGAAATAAGGACACTTTTTAGGAAATACAAAACCCAAAAAATTACAGAAATTCCTCCAAATATCCCCAAACAACCCCCCCGGTCTAGTTTAACTGAAAATGAACATATGCTGAAATAGGTATCGATTCGAAGGTCATGACCCTCAACATCGCATCCACATATCTATTAAGAGATAAGGACACTTTTTTAGAAAATACCAAACCCAAAAAAGTATAGAAATTCCCCCCAACAACCCCAAACGACCCACCCAGTCTGGTTTGAGCCGAAAATTAACCTATATCGAAATAGGTATCGATTCGAAGGTCACGACCCATAACATCGCATCCACATGTCTAATAAGAGTTAAGGACACTTTTTAAAAATTACCAAACCCAAAAGAGCATAGAAATGCCCCAATATAACCCCAAACAACCCACCCGGTCTAGTTTAAACTGAAAATGAACATATTTTGAAATAGGTATCGATTCGAAGGTCACGACCCTCAACATCGCTTCCACACATCTGTTAAGAGATAAAGACACTTTTTAGAGAATCCCAAACCCCAAATGGTACAGAAATGCCCCCAAATAACCCCAAACGACCCTCCCGGTCTGGTTTAAACAAAAAATGAACATAAGTCAAAATATGTAATTCGATGGTCACGGCCCTCAACATCGTATCCACACATCTAATAAGAGATAAGGACACTTTTTAGAAAATACCAAACCCAAAAAAGTACAGAAATGCCCCCAAATAACCCCAAACGTCCCACCCGGGCTGATTTAAATTGAAAATAAACATGTTGAAATAGGTATCGATTCGAAGGTCACTACCCTCAAGATCACATCCACACGTCTAATAAGAGATAATGACACTTTTTAGAAAATACGCAACCCAAAAAAGTACAGAAATGCCCCCAAACAAACCCAAATGATTAACCCGATCTGGTTTAAATCGAAAATGAACAAATGCCGAAATAGGTATCAATTCGAAGGTCACGACCCTCAACATCGCATCTGCACGTGTAATAAGAGATAAGGACGCTTGTTTAAGAATCCCAAACCCAAAAAAGAATAGAAATGCCCCCAAATAACCCCAAACGATCCACCCGGTCTGGTATAAACCGAAAATGAACATATGCAGAAATAGGTATCGATTCGAAGGTCACGATCCTTAACAACGCATCCACACGTCTAATAAGAGACAAGGAAACTTTTTAGAAAATACTAAACCTAAAAAAGTATAGAAATTTCCCCTAATCGCCCCAAACGACCCACCCAGTCTGGTTTGAACCGAAAATGAACATATGTCAAAATAGGTATCGATTCGAAGGTGACGACCCTCAACATCGCATCCACATGTCTAATAAATGATAAGGACACTTTTTAGAGAATACCTAACCTAAAAAAGTACAGAAATGTCCTTAAATAACACCAAACGATCCACCCGATCTGGTTTAAACCGAAAATGAACATACGCCGAAATAGGTATCGATTCGAAGGTCACGACCTTCAACATCGCATCCACACGTCAAATAAGAGATCAGGATACTTTTTCGAAAATACAAAACCCTAAAAAGTACAGAAATGCCCCCAAATGACCCTAAACAACCCACCCGGTCTGGTTTAAACCCAAAATAAACATATGTCGAAATAGGTATCGATTCAAAGGTGACGACCCTCAACATCGCATCCATATGTCTAATTAGAGATAAGGACACTTTTTAGCGAATACCATACCCAAAAAAGTATAGAAATGCCCCCAAATAACCGCAAACGACCCACCCGGTCTGGTTTAAATCGAAAATGAACATATGTCGAAATAGGTATTGATTTGAAGGTCACAACCCTCAACATCGCATCCACACGTCTATTAAGAGATAAGGACACTTTTTGGGAAATACAAAACCCAAAACAGTACAAAAGTTCCCCCAAATATCCCCAAACAACCCACCCGGTCTAGTTTAACCGAAAATGAACATATGCTTAAATAGGTATCGATTCGAAGGTGACGTCCCTCAACATCGCATCCATAGGTCTAATAACAGATAATGACACTTTTTAGCGAATACCATACCCAAAAAAGTACAAAAATACCCCCAAATAACCCCAAACGACCAACTCGGTGTGGTTTAAACCAAAAATGAACATATGTCGAAATAGGTATTGATTCGAAGGTCACGGCCCTCAACATCGCATGCACACATCTATTAAGAGATAAGGACACTTTTTAGGAAATACAAAACCCAAAAAAGTACATAAATTCCCCCAAATATCCCCAAACAACCCACCCGGTCTAGTTTAACCGAAAATGAACGTATGCTGAAATAGGTACCGATTCGAAGGTCATGGCCCTCAACATCGCATCCACATGTCTATTAAGAGATAAGGAGACTATTTAGAAAATACCAAACCCAAACAAGTATAGAAATTCCCCCCAATAACCCCAAACGACCCACCCGGTCTGGTTTGAACCGAAAATGAACATATATCAAAATAGATATTGATTTGAAGGTCACGACCCTCAACATCGTATCCATATGTCTAATAAGAGATAAGGACACTTTTTAGAAAGTACCAAACCCAAAAGAGTACAGTAATGCCCCAAAATAACCCCAAACAACCCACCCGGTCTGGTTTAAACCCAAAATGAACATATTTCAAAATAGGTATCGATTCGAAGGTCACGACCCTCAACATCGCTTCCACACATCTATTAAGAGATAAGGACATTTTTTAGAGAATCCCAACCCCAAAATGGTACAGAAATGCCCCCAAATAACCCCAAACAACCCACCCGGTCTGGTTTAAACCAAAAATGAACATATGTCAAAATAGGTATCGATTGATGGTCACGACCCTCAACATTGCATCCACACATCTAATAAGAGATAAGGACACTTTCAAGAAAATACCGAACCCAAAAAAGTATAGAAATGCCCCCTAAATAACCCCAAACGTCCCACCCGGTCTGATTTGAATTGAAAATGAGCATATGTTGAAATAGGTATCGATTCGAAGGTCACGACCCTCAAGATCGCATCCACACGTCTAATAATAGATAAGGACACTTTTTAGAAAATACCAAACCCAAAAAAGTACAGAAATACCCCCAAATAAACCCAAAAGACCGACCTGGTCTGGTTTAAATTAAAAATGAACATATGCCAAAATAGGTATCAATTCGAAGGTCATGACCTTCAACATCACATCCACAGACCTAATAAGAGATAAGGACACTTTTTGGAAAATACAAAACCCAAAAAACTCCAGAAATGCCCCCTAATAACCAAAAATGACCCACCCGGTCTGGTTTAAAATGAAAATGAACAAAGTCGAAATAGGCATCGATTCGAAGGTCACGACCCTCAACATCGCATCCACACGTGTAATAAGAGATAAGGACACTTTTTTGAGAATCCCAAACCAAAAAAGAACGGAAATGCCCCAAATAACCCCAAACGACCCACCCGGTCTGGTATAAACCAAAAATCATCATATGCCGAAATAGGTATTGATTCAAAGGTCATTATCCTCAACAACGCATCCACACGTCTAATAAGAGATAAGGACACTTTTTAGAGAATACCAAACCTAAAAATGTACAGAAATGCCCCAAAATAACCCCGAACGACCCACCCGGTCTGGTTTAAACCAAAAATGAACAAAGTCGAAATAGGTATCGATTCAATGGTCATGACCCTCAACATCGCATCCACACGTGTAATAAGATATAAGGACACTTTTTAGAGAATCCCAAACCCAAAAAGGAACGGAAAGGCCCCCAAATAACCCCAAACGACCTCAACAATGCATCCACATGTCTAATAAGAGATAAGGACACTTTTTAGAAAATACCAAACCCAAAAAAGTATAGAAATTCCCCCCAATAACCCCAACCGACCCACCCGGTCAGGTTTCAACCGAAAATGAATATATGTCGAAATAGGTATCGATTCGAAGGTCACGACGCTCAACATCGCATCCACACGTCTAATAACAGATAATGACACTTTTTATAGAATACCAAACCTAAAAAAGTACAGAAATGCCCATAAATTACCCCAAACGACCCACCCGATCTAGTTAAACCGAAAATGAACATTTGCCGAAATAGATATCGATGCGAAGGCCATGACCCTCAACATCGCATCCACACGTCTAATAAGAGATAATGACACTTTTTAGAGAATACCAAACCTAAAAAAGTACAGAAATGCCCATAAATTACCCCAAACGACCCACCCGATCTAGTTAAACCGAAAATGAACATTTGCCGAAATAGATATCGATGCGAAGGCCATGACCCTCAACATTGCATCCACATGTCTAATAAGAGATAAGGTCACTTTTTAGAAAATACCAAACCCAAAAAAGTACAGAAATGGCCCCAAATAACCGACCTGGTCTGGTTTAAACCATAAATGAACATATGCCAAAATAGTATCGATTTGAAGGTCACAACCTTCAACATCGCATCCACACATCAAATAAGAGATAGGGACACTTTTTAGAAAATACCAAACCCCAAAAAGTACAGAAATGGCCCCAAATAACCCCAAACAACCCACCCAGTCTGGTTTAAACCCAAAGTAAACATATAACGAAATAGGTATCGATTCGAAGGTGACGACCCTCAACATCGCATCCATACGTCTAATTAGAGACAAGGACACTTTTTAGAGAATCCCGAACCCAAAATGGCACAGAAAAGCCCCCAAAAAACCCCAAACGACCCACCCAGTCTGGTTTAAACCGAAAATAAACATATGTCGAAATAGGAATCTATTCGAAGGTCACGACCCTCAACATCGCATCCACACGTCTAATAAGAGATAAGGACACTTTTTACAAAATACCAAACTTAAAAAGTACAGAAATGCCTCCAAATAACCCCAAACGACCCACTCAATCTGGTTTAAACCAAAAAATGAACATATGTCAAAATAGGTATCGATTCGAAGGACACGACGCTTAACATTTCAACCACACGTCTAATAAGAGATAGGGACACTTTTTAGAGAATCCCAAAGCTAGAAAGGCATTAAAATGCCCCCAAATATCCCCAAACAACCAACCCCGTCTAGTTTAAATCGAAAATGAACGTATGCTGCAATAGGTCACCCATCTAATAAGAGATAAGGACACTTTTTAGACAATCCCAAACCCAAAAAAGTACAGAAATTCACCAGAATAACATCAAACGACCCACCCGGTTTGGTTTAAGCTGATAATGAACATATGTCGAAATAGGTATCGATGCGAAGGTCACGACCCTCAACATTGCATCCACACGTCTAATAAGAGATAAGGACACCTTTTAGAACATACAAAACCCAAAAAAGTAGTGAAATGCCCCCAAATAACCCCAAATGACCCACCTAGTCCGGTTTGAATCGAAAATGAACATATATAAAAATAGGTATCGATTCGAAGGTCAGGACCCTCAACATCGCATCCGTATGTCTAATAAGTGATAAGGACACTTTTTATACAGTACCAAACCCAAAAGAGTACAGAACTGCCCCAAAATAACCCCGAACAACCCACCCAGTCTGGTTTAAACTGAAAATGAATATATTTCGAAATAGGTATCGATTTGAAGCTCACGACCCTCAACATTGCTTCCACACTTCTATTAAGAGATAAGGACACTTTTTAGAGAATCCCAAACCTAAAATGGTACAGAAATGCCCCCAAATAACCCCAAACGACCCACCCGGTCTGGTTTAAACCAAAAATGAACATATGTCAAAATAGGTATCGATTCGATGGTCACGACTCTCAACATCGCATCCACACGTCTAATAAGAGATAATGATACTTTTTAGAAAATACCAAACCCAAAAAAGTATAGAAATGCCCCCCAAATAACCCCAAACATCCCACCCGGTCTGATTTGAATTGAAAATGAACATATGTTTAAATAGGTATCGATTCGAAGGTCACAACCCTCAAGATCGCATCCACACGTCTAATAAGAGATAAGGACACTTTTTAAAAAATACCAAACCCAAAAAAGTACAGAAATGACCCAAAATAAACCCAAATGACCAACCCGGTCTGGTTTAAATCGACAATGAACATATGCCGAAATAGGTATCCATTCGAAGGTCACGACCTTCAACATCGCATCCACACGCCTAATAAGAGATAAGGACTCTTTTTAGAAAATACAAAACCCAAAAAACTCCGGAAATGCCCCCTAATAACCCCAAACGACCCACCCGGTCTGGTTTAAACCAAAAATGAACAAAGTTGAAATAGGTATCGATTCGAAGGTCACGACCCTCAACATCGCATCCACACGTGTAATAAGAGATAAGGACACTTTTTTTAAAATCCCAAACCCAACAAAGAACGGAAATTCCCCCAAATAACCTCCAAACGACCCACCCGGTCTGGTATAAATAAAAAATCAACATAGTCCGAAATAGGTATTGATTCGAAGGTCATTATCCTCAACACCGCATCCACACGTCTAATAAGAGATAAGGACACTTTTTAGAAAATACCAAACCCAAAAAAGTATAGAAATTCCCCCCAATAACCCCAAACGACCCACCCGGTCAGGTTTGAATCGAAAATGAACATATGTCGAAATAGGTATCGATTCGAAGGTGACGACGCTCAACACATCATCCACACATCTAATAAGAGATAAGGATACTTTTTTGAGAATACCAAACCTAAAAAAGTACAGAAATGCCTCAAAATTATCCCAAACGACCCACCCGATCTAGTTGAAACCGAAAATGAACATATGCCGAAATAGGTATCGATACGAAGGTCACGACCCTCAACATTGCATCCACATGTCTAATAGGAGCTAAGGTCACTTTTTAGAAAATACCAAACCCAAAAAAGTACAGAAATGCCCCCAAATAAACCCAAATAACCAACTTGGTTTGGTTTTAAACCAAAAATGAACGTATGCCGAAATAGTATCAATTCGAAGGTCACGACCTTCGACATCGCATCCACACATCAAATAAGAGATAAGGATACTTTTTAGAAAATACCAAACCCCAAAAAGTACATAAATACCCCCAAATAATCCCAAACAACCCACCTGGTCTGCATTCAACCCAAAATTAACATATGTCAAAATAGGTATTGATTCGAAGGTGACGACCCTTAACATCGCATCCATATATCTAATTAATGATAAGGACACTTTATAGAGAATCCCAAACCCAAAATGGTACAGAAAAGCCCCCAAAAAACCCCAAACGACCCACCCGGTCTGGTTTAATCCGAAAGTAAACATATGTCAAAATAGGAATCTATTCGAAGGTCACGACCTTTAACATCGCATCCACACATCTAATAGGAGATAAGGACACTTTTTACAAAATACCAAACTTAAAAAAGTACAGAAATGCCCCCTAATAACACCAAACGACCCACCCGATCTGGTTTAAACCAAAAAATGAACATATGTCGAAATAGGTATCCATTCGAAGGTCACGACGCTTAACATTGCAACCACATGTCTAATAAGATATAGGGACACTTTTTAGAGAATCCCAAAGCCAGAAAGGTACTAAAATGCCCCCAAATATCCCTAAACAATCCACCCCGTCTGGTTTAAACAAAAAATGAACATATGCTACAATAGGTCACCCGTCTAATAAGAGATAAGGATACTTTTTAGACAATCCCAAACCAAAAAAAAGTACAGAAATTCACCCAAATAACATCAAACGACCCACCCGGTCTGGTTTAAACTGATAATGAACATATATCGAAATAGGTATCGATTCGAAGGTCACGACCCTCAACATTGCATCCACACGTCTAATAAGAGATAAGGATACCTTTTAGAAAATACAAAACCCAAAAAAGTACAGAAATCCCCCTAAATAACCCAAAACGACCCACCCAGTCTGGTTTAAACCAAAAATGAACATATGTCGAAATAGGTATCGATTCGAAGGTCACAACCCTCAACATCGCATCCACACGTCCAATAAGAGATAAGAACAGTTCTTAGAGAATACCATACCCAAAAAAGTACAAAAATGCCCCAAGTAACCCCAAACTACCCACCCAGTCTAGTTTAAACTTAAAATTAACATATTTCGAAATAGGTATCGATTCGAAGGTCACGACCCTCAACATCGCTTCCACACGTCTATTAAGAGATAAGGACACTTTTTAGAAAATCCCAAACCCAAAATTATACAATAATGCCCCCAAATAACCCCAAACGACCCACCCGGTTTGGTTTAAACCAAAAATGACCATATGTCAAAATAGGTATCGATTCGATGGTCACTCTTTAGAAAATACCAAACACAAAAAAGTACAGAAATGCCCCCAAATAACCCTTAACGTCCCACCCGGTCGGATTTAAATTGAAAATGAACATATGTCTAAATAGGTATCGATTCGAAGGTCACGACCCTCAACATCGCATCCACACGTCTAAGAAGAGATAAGGACACTTTTTAGAAAATACCAAACCCAAAAAAGTATAGAAATGCCCCCAAATAAACCCAAATGATCGACCCGGTCTGGTCTAAAATGAAAATGAACATATGCTGAAATAGGTATCAATTCAAAGGTCACGACCCTCAACATCGCTTCCACACGTCTAATAAGAGATAAGGACACTTTTTGGAAAATACAAAACCCAAAAAACTCCAGAAATGCCCCCTAATAACCCCAAACGACCCACTCCGTCTGGTATAAACCAAAAATGAATAAAGTCGAAATAGGTATCGATTCGATGGTCATGACCCTCAACATCGCATCCACAGGTGTAATAAGAGATAAGGACACTTTTTTTAGAATCCCAAACCAAAAAAAGAACGAAAATGCCCCCAAATAATCCCAAATGACCCACCCAGTCTGGTATAAACCAAAAATCAACATATGCCAAAATAGGTATCAATTCGAAGGTCATGATCCTCAACAACGCATCCACACGTCTAATAAGAGATAAGGACACTTTTTAGAAAATTCCAAACCCAAAAAACTATAGAAATTCCCCCCCAATAACCCCAAACGACCCACCCGGTCTGGTTTGAACCGAAAATAAACATATGTCGAAATAGGTATCGATTCGAAGGTCACAACCCTCAACATCGCATCCACATGTCTAATAAGAGATAATGACACTTTTCGAGAATACCAAACCTAAAAAAGTATAGAAATGCCCCAAAATTACCCCAAACGACCCACCCGACCTAGTTTAAATCGAAAATGAACATATGCCGAACAGGTATCGATTCAAAGGTCACGACCCTCAACATTGCATCCACATGTCTAATAAGAGATAAGGTCACTTTTTAGAAAATATCAAACCCAAAAAAGTATAGAAATGGCCCCAAATGACCGATATGGTCTGGTTTAAACAAAAAATGAACATATACCGAAATAGTATCGATTCGAAGGTCACGACCTTCAACATCGCATCCACACGTAAAATAAGAGACAGGGACACTTTTTAGCAAATACCAAACCCCAAAAAGTACAGAAATGCTCCTAAATAACCACAAACAACCCACTCGGTCTGGTTAAACCCAAAGTAAACATATATCGAAATAGGTATCGATTCGAAGGTGACGACCCTCAACATCGCATCCATACATCTAATTAGAGACAAGGACACTTTTTAGAGAATCCCAAACCCAAAATGGCACAAAAAAGCCCCCAAAAAACCCCAAACGACCCACCCGGTCTGGTTTAAACCAAAAATAAACATATGTCGAAATAGGAATCTATTCGAAGGTCACGACCCTCAACATCGCATCCACACGTCTAATAAGAGATAATGACACTTTTTACAAAATATCAAACTTAAAAAAGTATAGAAATGCCCCCAAATAACCCCAAACAACCCACTCGATCGGGTTTAAACCAAAAAATGAACATATGTCGAAATAGGTATCGATTCGAAGGTCACGATGCTTAACATTGCAACCACACGTCTAATAAGAGATAGGGACACTTTTTAGAGAATCCCAAAGCCGAAAGGTACTAAAATGCCCCCAAATAACCCCAAACAACCCACCCGTCTGGTTTAAACCAAAAATGAACATATGCTACGTAATAGGTCACCCGTCTAATAAGAGATAAGGACACTTTTAGACAATCCCAAACCCAAAAAAGTACAGAAATTCACCAGAACAACATCAAATGACCCACCCGATTTGGTTTAAACTGATATTGAACATATGTCGAAATAGGTATCGATTCAAAGGTCACGCACGGCCCTCAACATTGCATCCACGCATCTAATAGAGAATACAAAACCCAAAAAAGTATAGAAATGCCCCCTAATAACCCCAAACGACCCACCCGGTCTGGTTTGAACAAAAATGA
Organism: Telopea speciosissima; assembly: GCF_018873765.1. Lineage (NCBI taxonomy): Eukaryota > Viridiplantae > Streptophyta > Magnoliopsida > Proteales > Proteaceae > Telopea > Telopea speciosissima. Next base: position 13,966 of record NW_025317819.1, read on the forward strand.
ACATATATCAAAATAGGTATCGATTCAAAGGTCGGGCCCTCAACATCGCATCCATATGTCTACAAAGAGATAAGGACACTTTTTAGAAAGTACCAAACCCAAAAGAGTACAGAAATGCCCCAAAATAACCCCAAACAACCCATCCGGTCTGGTTTAAATCGAAAATGAACATATTTCGAAATAGGTATCGATTCGAAGGTCAGGACCCTCAACATCGCATCCACACGTCTAATAAGAGATAAGGACACTTTTTAGAAAATACCAAACACAAAAAAGTACAGAAATGCCCCCCAAATAACCCCAAACGTCCCACCCGATCTGATTTTAATTGAAAATGAACATATGTTGAATTAGGTATCGATTCGAAGGTCACAACCCTCATGATCGCATCCACACGTCTAATAAGAGATAAGAACACTTTTTAAAAAATACCAAACCCAAAAAGTACAGAAATGCCCCAAAATAAACCTAAATGACCGACCCGATCTGGTTTAAATCGACAATGAACATATGCCGAAATAGGTATCAATTCGAAGGTCACGACCTTCAACATCGTATCCACACGCCTAATAAGAGATAAGGACTCTTTTTAGAAAATACAAAACCCAAAAAATTCCAAAAATGACCCCCTAATAACCCCAAACGACCCACCCGGTCTGGTTGAAACAAAAAATGAACAAAGTCGAAATAGGTATCGATTCGAAGGTCATGACCCTCAACATCACATCCACACGTGTAATAAGAGATAAGGACACTTTTTTGAGAATCCCAAACCCAAAAAAGAATGAAAATTCCCCCAAATAACCCCGAAGGACCCACCGGGTCTGGTATAAACCGAAAATCAACATATGCTGAAATAGGTATTGATTCGAAGGTCATTATCCTAAACAACGCATCCACACGTCTAATAAGAGATAAAGGCACATTTTAGAAAATACCAAACCCAAAAACGTATAAAAATTCCCCCCAATAACCCCAAACGACCCACCCGGTCTGGTTTGAATCGAAAATAAACATATGTCGAAATAGGTATTGATTCGAAGGTCACGACCCTCAACATCGCATCCACACGTTTAATAAGAGATAAGGACACTTTTTAGAGAATACCAAACCTAAAAATGTACAGAAATGCCCCAAAATAACCCCAAACAACCCACCCGATCTGGTTTAAACCAAAAATGAACAAAGTCGAAATAGGTATCGATTCAAAGGTCACGACCCTCAACATCGCATCCACACGTGTAATAAGATATAATGACACTTTTTAGAGAATCCCAAACCCAAAAAGGAACGGAAATGCCCCTAAATAACCACAAACTACCTCAACAACGTATCCACACGTCTAACAAGAGATAAGGACACTTTTTAGAAAATACCAAACCAAAAAAGTATAGAAATTCCCCCCAATAACCCCAAACGACCCACCCGGTCAAGTTTGAACAAAAAATGAACATATGCCAAAATAGGTATCGATTCGAAGGTCATGACGCTCAACATCACATCCACATGTCTAATAAGAGATAATGACACTTTTAGAGAATACCAAACCTAAAAAAGTATAGAAATGCCCCAAAATTACCCCAAACGACCCACCCGACCTAGTTTAAATCGAAAATGAACATATGCCGAAATAGGTATCGATTCAAGGTCACGACCCTCAACATTGCATCCACTTGTCTAATAAGAGATAAGGTCACTTTTAGAAAATATCAAACCCAAAAAAGTATAGAAATGGCCCCAAATAAACCCAAATAATGGTCTTTGGTTTAAACCAAAAATGAACATATACCGAAATAGTATCGATTCGAAGGTCACGACCTTCAACATCGCATCCACACGTCAAATAAGAGATAAGGACACTTTTTAGAAAATACAAACCCCAAAAAGTACGGAAATGCCCTAAATAACCACAAACAACCCACTCGGTCTGGTTAAACCCAAAGTAAACATATATCGAAATAGGTATCGATTCGAAGGTGACGACCCTCAACATTGCATCCATACATCTAATTAGAGACAAGGACACTTTTAGAGAATCCCAAACCCAAAATGGCACAAAAAAGCCCCCAAAAACCCCAAACGACCCACCCGGTCTGGTTTAAACCAAAAATAAACATATGTCGAAATAGGAATCTATTCGAAGGTCACGACCCTCAACATCGCATCCACACGTCTAATAAGAGATAATGACACTTTTTACAAAATATCAAACTTAAAAAAGTATAGAAATGCCCCCAAATAACCCCAAACAACCCACTCGATCGGGTTTAAACCAAAAAATGAACATATGTCGAAATAGGTATCGATTCGAAGGTCACGATGCTTAACATTGCAACCACACGTCTAATAAGAGATAGGGACACTTTTTAGAGAATCCCAAAGCCAGAAAGGTACTAAAATGCCCCCAAATAACCCCAAACAACCCACCCCGTCTGGTTTAAACCGAAAATGAACGTATGCCGTAATAGGTCACCCGTCTAATAAGAGATAAGGACACTTTTTAGACAATCCCAAACCCAAAAAAGTACAGAAATTCACCAGAACAACATCAAATGACCCACCCGATTTGGTTTAAACTGATATTGAACATATGTCGAAATAGGTATCGATTCAAAGGTCACGCACGGCCCTCAACATTGCATCCACGCATCTAATAGAGAATACAAAACCCAAAAAAGTATAGAAATGCCCCCTAATAACCCCAAACGACCCACCCGGTCTGGTTTGAACAAAAAATGAACATATATCAAAATAGGTATCGATTCAAAGGTCAGGGCCCTCAACATCGCATCCATATGTCTACAAAGAGATAAGGACACTTTTTAGAAAGTACCAAACCCAAAAGAGTACAGAAATGCCCCAAAATAACCCCAAACAACCCATCCGGTCTGGTTTAAATCGAAAATGAACATATTTCGAAATAGGTATCGATTCGAAGGTCAGGACCCTCAACATCGCATCCACACGTCTAATAAGAGATAAGGACACTTTTTAGAAAATACCAAACACAAAAAAGTACAGAAATGCCCCCCCAAATAACCCCAAACGTCCCACCCGATCTGATTTTAATTGAAAATGAACATATGTTGAATTAGGTATCGATTCGAAGGTCACAACCCTCATGATCGCATCCACACGTCTAATAAGAGATAAGAACACTTTTTAAAAAATACCAAACCCAAAAAGTACAGAAATGCCCCAAAATAAACCTAAATGACCGACCCGATCTGGTTTAAATCGACAATGAACATATGCCGAAATAGGTATCAATTCGAAGGTCACGACCTTCAACATCGTATCCACACGCCTAATAAGAGATAAGGACTCTTTTTAGAAAATACAAAACCCAAAAAATTCCAAAAAATGACCCCTAATAACCCCAAACGACCCACCCGGTCTGGTTGAAACAAAAAATGAACAAAGTCGAAATAGGTATCGATTCGAAGGTCATGACCCTCAACATCACATCCACACGTGTAATAAGAGATAAGGACACTTTTTTGAGAATCCCAAACCCAAAAAAGAATGAAAATTCCCCCAAATAACCCCGAAGGACCCACCGGGTCTGGTATAAACCAAAATCAACATATGCTGAAATAGGTATTGATTCGAAGGTCATTATCCTAAACAACGCATCCACACGTCTAATAAGAGATAAAGGCACATTTTAGAAAATACCAAACCCAAAAACGTATAAAAATTCCCCCCAATAACCCCAAACGACCCACCCGGTCTGGTTTGAATCGAAAATAAACATATGTCGAAATAGGTATTGATTCGAAGGTCACGACCCTCAACATCGCATCCACACGTTTAATAAGAGATAAGGACACTTTTTAGAGAATACCAAACCTAAAAATGTACAGAAATGCCCCAAAATAACCCCAAACAACCCACCCGATCTGGTTTAAACCAAAAATGAACAAAGTCGAAATAGGTATCGATTCAAAGGTCACGACCCTCAACATCGCATCCACACGTGTAATAAGATATAATGACACTTTTTAGAGAATCCCAAACCCAAAAAGGAACGGAAATGCCCCTAAATAACCACAAACTACCTCAACAACGTATCCACACGTCTAACAAGAGATAAGGACACTTTTTAGAAAATACCAAACCAAAAAAGTATAGAAATTCCCCCCAATAACCCCAAACGACCCACCCGGTCAAGTTTGAACAAAAAATGAACATATGCCAAAATAGGTATCGATTCGAAGGTCATGACGCTCAACATCACATCCACACGTCTAATAAGAGATAAGGACACTTTTTAGAGAATACCAAACCTAAAAAAGTACAGAAATGCCCCAAAATTACCCCAAACGACCCACCCGATCTAGTTTAAACCGAAAATGAACATATGCCGAAATAGGTATCGATTCGAAGGTCACGACCCTCAACATTGCATCCACTTGTCTAATAGGAGATAAGGTCACTTTTCAGAAAATAGCAAACCCAAAAAAGTACAGAAATTGCCCCAAATAAACCCAAATAACTGACTCAGTTTGGTTTAAACCAAAAATGATTATATGCCGAAATAGTATCGATTCGAAGGTTACGACCTTCAACATCGCATCCACACGTCAAATAAGAGATAAGGACACTTTTTAGAAAATAACAAACCCCAAAAAGTACGGAAATGCCCCCAAATAACCCCAAACAACCCACCCGGTCTGCTTTAAACCCAAAATAAACATATGTCGAAATAGGTATCGATTCGAAGGTGACGACCCTCAACATTGCATCCATACGTCTAATTAGAGATAATGACACTTTTTAGAGAATCCCAAACCCAAAATGGTACAGAAAATACCCCAAAAAACCCCAAACGACCCACCCGGTCTGGTTTAAACCGAAAGTAAATATAAGTCGAAATAGGAATCTATTCGTACGTCACGACCTTCAGCATCGCATCCACACGTATAATAAGAGATAAGGACACTTTTTACAAAACACCAAACTTAAAAAAGTACAGAAATGCCCCCAAATAATCCCAAACGACCCACCCGATCTGGTTTAAACCAAAAAAAGAACATATGCCAAAATAGGTATCGATTCGAAGGTCACGACGCTTAACATTGCAACCACACGTCCAATAAGAGATAGGGACACTTTTTAGAGAATCCCAAAGCCAGAAAGGCACTTAAATGCCCCCAAATATCCCCAAACAACCCACCCCGTCTGGTTTAAATCGAAAATGAACATATGCCGCAATAGGTCACCCATCTAATAAGAGATAAGGACACTTTTTAGACAATCCCAAACCCAAAAAAGTATAGAAATTTACCCAAATAACATCAAACGACCCACCCGGTCTGGTTTAAACGGATAATGAACATATGTCGAAATAGGTATCGATTTGAAGGTCACGACCGTCAACATTGCATCCACACATCTAATAAGAGATAAGGACACCTTTTAGAAAATACAAAACCCAAAAAAGTACATAAATGCCCCCAAATAACCCAAAATGACCCACCCGGTTTGGTTTAAATCGAAAAAGAACATATGTCAAAATAGGTATCGATGCGAAGGTCACGACCCTCAACATCGCATCCACACATCCAATAAGAGATAAGGACAGTTCTTAGAGAATACCATACCCAAAAAATTACAAAAACGCCCCAAGTAACCCCAAATTACCCACCCAGTCTGGTTTAAACCGAAAATGAACATATTTCAAAATAGGTATCGATTCGAAGGTCACGACCCTCAACATCGCTTCCACACGTCTATTAAGAGATAATGACACTTTTTAGAGAATCCCAAACCCAAAATGGTACAGAAATGCCCCCAAATAACCCCAAACGACCCACCCGGTTTGGTTTAAACCAAAAATGACCATATGTTAAAATAGGTACCAATTCGATGGTCACGACCCTCAACATCGCATCTACACGTCTAATAAGAGATAAGGACACTTTTTAGAAAATACCAAACCCAAAAAAGTACAAAAATGCCCCCAAATAAACCAAAATGATCGACCCGGTCTGGTTTAAAATGAAAATGAACATATGCTGAAATAGGTATCAATTCAAAGGTCACGACCTTCAACATCGCATCCACATGTCTAATAAGAGATAAGGACACTTTTTGGAAAATACAAAACCTAAAAAACTCCAGAAATGCCCCCTAATAACCCCAAACGACCCACTCGGTCTGATTTAAACCAAAAATGAACAAAGTCGCAATAGGTACCGATTCGATGGTCATGACCCTCAACATCGCATCCACACGTGTAATAAGAGATAAGGACACTATTTTGAGAATCCCAAACAAAAAAAAGAACGAAAATGCCCTCAAATAACCCCAAACGACCCACCTGGTCTCGTTTGACCCAAAAATAAACATATGTCGAAATAGGTATCAATTCGAAGGTCACGACCCTCAACATCGCATCCACATGTCTAATAAGAGATAAGGACACTTTTTAGAGAATACCAAACCTAAAAAAGTATAAAAATGCCCCAAAATTATCCCAAATGACCCACCCGATCTAGTTTAAATCGAAAATGAACATATGCCAAAATAGGTATCGATTCGAAGGTCACGAACCTCAACATTGCATCCACATGTCTAATAAGAGATAATGTCACTTTTTAGAAAATACCAAACCCAAATAACTGACCCGGTCTGGTTTAAACCGAAAATGAACATATGCCAAAATAGTATCGATTCAAAGGTCATGACCTTCAACATCGCATCCACACATCAAACATGAGATAAGGACACTTTTTAGAAAATACCAAACCCCAAAAAGTACAAAAATGTCCCCAAATAACCCCAAACAACCCACCCGGTCTGCTTTAAACCTAAAATAAACATATGTCGAAATAGCTATCTATTCGAAGGTGACGACCCTCAACATCGCACCCATATGTCTAATTAGAGATAAGGACACTTTGTAAAGAATCCCAAGCCCAAAATGGTACAGAAAATCCCCCAAAAAACCCCAAACGACCCACCCGGTCTGGTTTAAATCGAAAATAAACATATGTCAAAATAGGAATCTATTCGAAGGTCACGACCCTCAACATCGTATCCACACGTCTAATAAGAGATAAGGACATTTTTAAGAGAATACCAAACCTAAAAAAGTACAGAAATACCCCCAAATAACCCCAACGACCCAACCGATCTGGTTTAAACCGAAAAATGAACATATGTCGAAATAGGTATCGATTCGAAGGTCACAACGCTTAACATTGCAACCACACGTCTAATAAGAGATAGGGACACTTTTTAGAGAATCCCAAACGCAGAAAGATACTAAAATGCCCCCAAATATCCCCAAACAACCCACCCCGTCTGGTTTAAATGGAAAATGAACATATGCCGCAATAGGTCACCCGTCTAATATGAGATAAGGACACTTTTTAGACAATCCCAAACCCAAAAAATGCAGAAATTCACCTAAATAACATCAAACGACCCACCCGGTCTGGTTTAAATCGATAATAAACATATGTGAAAATAGGTATCGATTCGAAGGTCACAACCCTCAACATTGCATCCACATGTCTAATTAGAGATAAGGACACCTTTTAGAAAATACTAAACCCAAAAAAGTATAGAAATGCCCCCAAATAACCCAAAACGACCCACCCGGTCTGGTTTAAACCGAAAATGAACATATGTCGAAATAGGTATCGATTCGAAGGTCACGACCCTCAACATCGCATCCACATGTCCAATAAGAGATAAGGACAGTTCTTAGAGAATACCATACCCAAAAAAGTACAGAAATGCCCCTAATAACCCCAAACTACCCACCCAATCTGGTTTAAACCGAAAATGAACATATTTCAAAATAGGTATCGATTCAAAGGTCACGACCCTCAACATCGCTTCCACACGTCTATTAAGATATAAAGACACTTTGTAGAGAATCCCAAACCCAAAAAAGTACAAAAAAGCCCCTAATAACCCCAAACTACCCACCCAGTCTGGTTTAAACCGAAAATGAACATATTTCAAAATTGGTATTGATTCAAAGGTCACGACCCTCAACATCGCTTCCACACGTCTATTAATAGATAAGGATACTTTTTAGAGAATCCCAAACCCAAAATGGTACTATAATGCCCCCAAATAACTCCAAACGACCCACCCGGTTTGGTTTAAACAAAAAATGAACATATGTCAAAATAGGTATCGATTCGATGGGCACGACCCTCAACATCGGTTCTACATGTCTAATAAGAGATAAGGACACTTTTTAGAAAATACCAAACCCAAAATAGTACAAAAATGCCCCCAAATAACCCTAAACGTCTCACCCGGTCTGATTTAAATTGAAAATGAACATATGTCGAAATAGGTATCGATTCAAAGGTCACGACCCTCAAGATCGCATCCACACGTCTAAGAAGAGATAAGGACACTTTTTAGAAAGTTCCAAACCCAAAAAAGTATAGTCCCCCAAATAAACCCAAATGACCGACCAGGTCTGGTTTAAAACGAAAATGAACATATGCTGAAATAGGTATCAATTCAAAGGTCACGACCTTCAACATCGCATCCACACTTGTAATAAGAAATAATGACACTTTTTGGAAAATACAAAACCCAAAACACTCCAGAAATTCCCCCTAATAACCCCAAACGAGCCACTCGGTCTGGTTTAAACCAAAAATGAACAAAGTCGAAATAGGTATCGATTCGAAGGTCATAACCCTCAACATCGCATCCACTCGTGTAATAAGAGATAAAGACACTTTTTTGAGAATCCCAAACCAAAAACAGAACAAAAATGCCCCCAAATAACCCCAAACGACCCACCCGGTCTGGTAGAAATCGAAAATCAACATAGGCCAAAATAGGTATCGATTCGAAAGTCATGATCCTCAACAACGCATCCACACATCTAATAAGAGATAAGGACACTTTTTAGAAATTACCAAACCCAAAAAAGTATAGAAATTCCCCCAAATATCCCCAAACAACCCACCCGGTCTAGTTTAATCGAAAATGAACATATGCTGAAATAGGTATCGATTTGAAGGTCACGACCCTCAACATCGCATCCACAGGTGTAATAAGAGATAAGGACACTTTTTAGCGAATACCATACCCAAAAAAGTATAGAAATGCCCCCCAATAACGCCAAACGTCCCACCCGGTCTGATTTAAATTGAAAATGAACATATGTCGAAATAGGAATCTATTCGAAGGTCACGACCCTCAACATCGTATCCACACGTCTAATAAGAGATAAGGACATTTTTTAGAGAATACCAAACATAAAAATGCACAATAATGCCCCCAAATAACCCCAACGACCCAACCGATCTGGTTTAAACCGAAAAATGAACATTTGTCAAAATAGGTATCGATTCGGAGGTCACGACGCTTAACATTGCAACCACACGTCTAATAAGAGATAGGGACACTTTTTAGAGAATCCCAAATGCAGAAAGATACTAAAAAGGCCCCCAATTATCCCCAAACAACCAACCGCGTCTGGTTTAAACCAAAAATGAACATATGCCGCAATAGGTCACCCGTCTAATAAGAGATAAGGACACTTTTTAGACAATCCCAAACCCAAAAAAGTGCAGAAATTCACCAAAATAACATCAAACGACCCACCCGGTCTGGTTTAAACCGATAATGAACATATGTCAAAATAGGTATCAATTCGAAGGTCACAACCCTCAACATTGCATCCACATGTCTAATTAGAGATAAGGACACCTTTTAGAAAATACTAAACCCAAAAAAGAATAGAAATGCCCCGAAATAACCCAAAACGACCCACCCGGTCTGGTTTAAACCAAAAATAAGCATATGTCGAAATAGGTATCGATTCGAAGGTCACGACCCTCAACATCGCATCCACACGTCCAATAAGAGATAAGGATAGTTCTCAGAGAATACCATACCCAAAAAAGTACAAAAATGACCCTAATAACCCCAAACTACCCACCCAGTCTGGTTTAAACAAAAAATGAACATATTTCAAAATAGGTATCGATTCAAAGGTCACGACCCTCAACATCGCTTCCACACGTCTATTAAGAGATAAGGACACTTTTTAGAGAATCCAAAACCCAAAATGGTACTATAATGCCCCCAAATAACTCCTAACAACCCACTCGGTTTGGTTTAAACCAAAAATGAACATATGTCAAAATAGGTATCGATTCGATGGTCACGACCCTCAACATCGCTTCTACACGTCTAATAAGAGACAAGGACACTTTTTAGAAAATACCAAACCCAAAATAGTACAGAAATGCCCCCAAATAACCCTAAACGTCCCACCCGGTCTGATTTAAATTGAAAAAGATCATATGTCAAAATAGGTATCGATTCGAAGGTCACGACCCTCAAGATCGCATCCACACTTCTAAGAAGAGATAAGGACACTTTTTAGAAAATACCAAACCCAAAAAAGTATAGAAATGCCCCCAAATAAACCCAAATGACCGACCCGGTCTAGTTTAAAACGAAAATGAACATATGCTGAAATAGGTATCAATTCGAAGGTCACGACCTTCAACATCGCATCCACACGTCTAATAAGAAATAAGGACACTTTTTGGAAAATACAAAACCCAAAACACTCCAGAAATTCCCCCTAATAACCCTAAACGACCCACTCGGTCTGGTTTAAACCGAAAATGAACAAAGTCAAAATAGGTATCGATTCGAATGTCATGGCCCTCAACATCGTATCCACTCATGTAATAAGAGATAAGGACACTTTTTTGAGAATCCCAAACCAAAAAAAGAACAAAAATGCCCCCAAATAACCCCAAACGACCCACCCGGTCTAGTATAAACCGAAAATCAACATAGGCCAAAATAGGTATCGATTCGAAGGTCATGATGCTCAACAACGCATCCACATGTCTAATAAGAGATAAGGACACCTTTTAGAAAATACCAAACCCAAAAAAGTACAAAAATTCCCCCCAATAACCCCAAACGACCCGCCCGATCGGGTTTGAACAAAAAATAAATATATGTCAAAATCGGTATCGATTCGAAGGTCACGACCCTCAACATCGCATCCACATGTCTAATAAGAGATAATGACACTTTTTAGAGAATACCAAACCTAAAAAAGTACAGAAATGCCCCAAAATATCCTGAAACGACCCACCCGGTCTGGCTTAAATCGAAAATGAACATATGCCAAAATAGGTATCAATTCGAAGGTCACGACCCTCAACATTGCATCCATCTGTCTAATAGGAGATAAGGTCACTTTTTAGAAAATACCAAACCCAAAAATGTACAGAAATGCCCCCAAATAACCCCAAACAACCCACCCGGTCTGGTTTAAATCGAAAATAAACATTTGTCGAAATAGGAATCGATTCGATGATCACGATCCTCAACATCGTATCCACACATCTAATAAGAGATAATGACACTTTTTACAAAATACCAAACCTAAAAAAGTACAGAAATGCCCACAAATAACCCCAAACGATCCACTCGGTCTAGTTTAAACCAAAAAATGAACATATGTCAAAATAGGTATCAATTCGAAGGTCACGACCCTCAATATCGCAACCACACGTCTAATAAGAGATAAGGACAGTTTTTAGAGAATCCCAAACCCAGAAAGGTACTAAAATGCCCCTAAATAACCCCAAACGACCCACCCAATCTGGATTAAATCAAAAAAGAACATAAGCCGAAATAGGTATCGATTCGAAGGTTATGACCCCCAACATCGCATCCACACGTCGAATAAGTGATAAGGACACTTTTTAGAAAATATAAACCCAAAAAACTACAGAAATGCCCCCAAATATCCCCAAACAGCCCACCCCATCTGGTTTAAACTGAAAATGAACATATGCCGAAATAGGTATCGATTCGAAAGTCACGACCCTCAACATTGCATCCACCAGTCTAATAAGAGATAAGGACAGTTTTTAGATGATCCCAAACCCAAAAAAGTACAGACATTCACCCAAATAACATCAAACGACCCACCCGATCTGCTTTAAATTGATAATGAGCATATGTCGAAATAGGTATCGATTCGAAGGTCACGACCCTCAACATTGCATCCACACGTCTAATAAGAGATAAGGACACTTTTTAGAAAATACAAAACCCAAAAAAGTACAAAAGTGCCCCCAAATAACCCCAAACGACCCACCCGGTCTTGATTAAACCGAAAATGAACATATGTCAAAATTGGTCTCGATTAGAAGGTCACGACCCTCAACATCGCATCCACACGTCTAATAAGAGATAAGGGCACTTTTTAGAGAATACCAAACAAAAAAAAGTATAGAAATGCCCCCAAATAACCTAAACGACCCACCCGGTCTGGTTTAAATAAAAAAATAAACATATGTCGAAATAGGTATCGATTCGAAGGTCACGACCCTCAACATTACATCCACCAGTCTAATAAGAGATGAGGACACTTTTCAGACAATCCCAAACCCAAAAAAATACAAAAATGCCCCCAAATAACCCCTAATGACCCACCCTGTCTGGTTTAAACCGAAATGAACATATGTCGAAATAGGTATCGATTCGAAGGACACGACCCTCAACATCTCATCTACACAACTAATTAGAGATAAGGACACTTTTTGGATAATCTCAAACCCAAAAAAGTATAGAAATGCCCCCAAATAACCCCCAACGACCCACCCGGTCTGGTTTAAACCAAAAATGAACATAAGTCAAAATAGTTATCGATTCGAAGATCACGACCCTCAACATCGGATCCACTTGTCCAATAAGAGATAAGGACACTTTTTACAAAATACAAAGCCCAAAAGAGTACAGATATGCCCCCAAATATCCCCAAACAACCCACCTAGTCTGGTTTAAACTGAATATGAACATATGTCGAAATAGGTATCGATTCAAAGGTCACGACCCTCAACATCGCATCCACACGTCTAATAGGAGATAAGGACACTTTTTAGAAAATTCAAAACCTAAATAAGTACAGAAATACCCCAAAATTACCCCAAACGACCCACCCGGTCTGGTCTAAACCAAAAATGAATATATGCCGAAATAGGTATCGATTCGAAGGTTACGAAGCTTAACATCGTATCCAAACGTCTAATAAGTGATAAAGACACTTTTTAGAAAATACAAAACCCAAAAAGCTACATAAATGCTCCCAAATATCCCCAAACAACCCACCCGGTCTGGTTTAAACCGAACATGAACATATGCCAAAATAGTTTTTGATACGAAGGTCACGACCATCAACATTGCATCCACACGTCTAATAAGAGATAAGGGCACTTTTTAGACAATCCCGAACCCAAAAAGGTACAAAAATGCCAACAAATAACCCGAAATGACCCACCCGGTCTTGGTTAAATAAAAAATGAGCATATGTCAAAATAGATATCGATTCGAAGGTCACGACCATCAACATCACATCCACACGTCTAATAAGAGATAAGAACACTTTTTAGAGAATACCAAACCCAAATAAT